>NW_028301611.1:9696969-10000000 GCF_987345545.1 Pholcus phalangioides
TGTTTTCTATGCTGGCGATGTTTTTTTTCGGCGTCCACAGCGTCAGTGGACGGCCTTGGCGACTTTTCGTCGGGCGTGTTTGGCGGCGAAAAAAAAAGTCACAAGTAGCGGATTATACCAAAGCTGTTCCAATCATGCAAAAGCTTTTTGTATTACATTGAAGCATGACATCTCATGCAAAAATACTAACAAAAAACAAGGCATTTATTAGCAAACTAAATGCAAAGCACAACATAATATATATTGAATAAATTATCTTTAAAATAAATTAAAATACTCTATTCATTTATGCAGCTGTATAAAGCAACGAAAACCCACACACACCGAGGATGTTTTTTCAATATCTCACAGATATTACATAACAGTTTGTTTAATGTTTACCGGAAACGTCGAATATTTCAGTTGGATCGAAAGTAGTGTTTGGTCCTTTCATCTGAAAGAATAATTAAATGAACAAGTTGATCCGTAAATACGTATTTAAATAGCTTTTAATTACCTAAACTATTATTTGCGATTAAGAACAAAAATAAATAATAATCTATTTTCTTTTATAGTTTAGAATTATTGCTTGCACCGTTGAGGCAGGAGTTTTTGAATCATTGTTTACATGCATTTCGAGAGTGGTCATAGCCGACCATGTTTGGAAATGTCAAGAATCCTATAAAATAAGTGATAAATTAGATTCAAGTAATATATCACTGTTTTAATTTGATCAATTAATTGATTTGTGTATTAAAATGCTTCAGTAGTGAAGCATGATAACTTTTCAATTATGAGTGATTGAATCATGCCTTTATTTATATAGAAAAGGACTTTTAAGAATCTTGTGAAAGCTATAGTTATTTGGTGTGTAAATTTGAAATAGGGTAAAAAAACTGAATCAAGTCGGAATTTTAACTTCTCAGATTAAATAATTCTCAATTAATCTTATCGCGATTCATTAATTTTGAGTGAACATGCAGTTGGATTCATGTTCAACGAGGCGTAAAATTGATGATTTCGAAAAGCTTGACTTCATAGGTAGAGGTGGTTATGGAGAAGTGAGAAAAGTTCGGGATCGGAAGTCCGGAGACGTTTTCGCCCTGAAGAAAATAAAGTTCAGTAGAGGCAAAGAGATCCCGATCAGCGCCCGCTGTGAAATTGAATTCTTGAAAAATATGAACCATGAAAACATTGTAAAGTTTATAGATGTTGTTAGTGGCCACTCCGAAGGAAAAATTTACATCCTCGTTGAATACTGTGGAAGCGATCTGTCTCATGTGTTGGAAAATTTAGATAATCCATTATCGGAACCAGAAATTAAATGTATTTTGCTTCAACTTTTCAACGCTCTGGATTACATCCACAAGTCTGGTATAATCCATAGAGACATCAACCCAGCCAATATTCTACTGAAAGATAACTCGCATCTTAAAATTTGTGACTTTGGATCGGCTAAAAAACAGTCTTCAGAACCGTTAAGTCCAGAGGCCGGAACTCTCTGGTATCGTGCTCCCGAGCTATTGTTGGGCTCGAACACTTACAAAGTTGCTGTAGACATCTGGGCATCTGGATGTGTTTTTGCTGAATTGTTGACCCTTGAAGCATTGTTCCCAGGTCAGAGCGAGATTGAGCAGATCAACCTCATTATAAATTTATTAGGAACTCCTAATGAAGAAAGTATGCCTGGTTTCTCTGAACTTCCTGTTATTAAAAACTTTGATCTGAAAATTCAACCTATAAACCAACTCTCAGTGAAATTTAAAGATATCATTCACTCTACAGGAAGTGAACTTCTTCATCAAATGTTAAAATATGGCGAATCTTCGCGAATTACAGCTAGCGAGTGTCTTCGCAGCGAGTACATGAAGAAAGAACCATGTGCTTGTTCTCTAGAGGCTTTAAAATCCACCATTTTTAATGAGTTGAAGTGAAACTAAAAGCTACTCAGATGTATCTTTGATTCTTTTTTTTTTTAACTTAAAAACTATGATAATAGTTAGAAATATTGACGTCATGATGATTGTTGTATTGGCAACTAATACTGTATGCATAGCAGAGCTGCCACTAGAGGGAGCAGGTGGGTCTGGCGCCCCATTCGCTGAATCAGAGAGGGTGCCAAATTCACCATTTAATTGTTCTTTCTATATTACACGGGGCACCAAAATAATTGCTTGCCCCAGCTTACAAAGTATCTAGTTGCAGCCCTGATTCATGGAATATTTTGAATTGGAATAAAATTAAAATTGAAAAAAAAACCCTTCTGTATTCCTTTTTTTCCTTCCCTACATCACTAATCTTCTAAAAGCAATTCTACATTCAACTATGCTCATCATCTGCATTCATTCAACCAGAGCACAACTCTAGTATATCACCATAGGCAATTAATTACCGATTGAGTTGTATCGGAAGTGTGAGTGTATGTACTTAACAGTCGGAGCATGTATGTAGTATTGTGTGTGAATTTATAGTGCTACCATCTATATTTCAAATTGTGAGTGAAGTTATGAATATCTGCACCATTGTAGGTCTGATGTTCTCTGTGGCGAAACGTTTTAACGGGGAGATTGACAGAAAACTAACTTCAGCCAATTAATTGGCAATCAATAGATTTTTACTTTGTTATTTGATTAAAAACTGCAGTCATTTTCTGACATTTTGGAGGTCCCTCTTGCTACAGCTTTGTCGCAGGCTCAGTGTGCTGTCTTGCCACATGGGCCCACCCAGGTTGATCATGATAATTAGAACTTGTTACGATTTTCGAGATCCAACACTATGTAAATTGGTGCGCAGGCATTTTGAGTCAGGTAGGGGGCCCTCAGAAAAATTAATTTTTCACATTGGCCCCTTGATGCACTTCAGACAGCCCTATGTAGGCTCTCAGACGAAGCAATTTTTCTGAGGCTTACTTGTTTTGAAATATCTCAACCAGTATCATGAAGCCTCCGCCATGAGACGGCAGTGTTAATATGGTGGCAGCGGTAAAAGGCCATAACAACAAAGTAGCAGCAAAAAAAAAAAATGTTCTGATGAAAATCAGTACTTGCAAGGAACTTTCAATCTGAAAAGTAAACATGACTGATCCAGATCACTAGGTAGAAAATTGCCTATGGCGATAGACCTGAGTTGTGCTCGGTTAAAAAAAAAAAAAAAGACTGATCCAGAGCATTTTCCTTTTGCAATTCCAGCAATACAGATGAACCAGCCTGTCAATTTCACATTTTCAACACTTATAACCTGGGTGAAAATGTGAAATTACCTACAACCTGGTTAAGATGGATAACTCGCTTCCAGAGATTCCAGATAGCTTCTGGGCTTTTCACCAAGATGGGAGAAGAGCAGGTAAACTCACTGATTTATATTTTGGGTGAACACGCTGAGGACATTTAAACTTCTTTCAAGTTGAACAATGCTGAAAGGGAAAACTATGAACTCGTTGTGAAGAAGTTTAGTGATCGTTTCATTGTTAAAAAGAATACAATTTCCGAACGAGTACAGTTTAACAAATGTGTACAGCAAGAAGGAGAATCAGTAAACAACTTCATTACTGCTTTACACAGCCTCACTGAACATTGTGATCAAGGAGAATAGTATGATCAATTCATACTTGATTGTATTGTTGTTGGTATTCGAGATAAACCTCTGAGTGAAAGGTTGCACTTGAATGGCAAACTTACCCTAACAAAAGCGGTAGAACAAATTAGGCTTAGTGAATCAATCAAGCAGCAACAACATAAATTCAATGAAATTAAAACCACCGTCGTTACTATACATGCAATGTCTTCAAGAAAATCTGATCACTTTTAATCTCAAAAGTCTGGTGTGAAAAATAAACCAAAGAGCAAGAACTATTCAGATTCCCAACATTCTGAGACATGCAAATGGTGTGGCAAGCAGAAACATGAGAAGATTATGTCCAGCTAGAGATGCCAAATGTTTGAAACTGGGACATTTTGGAAACATTTGTTTAGCAAAGAAACCAAACCAGCATTCAAAAATTTTGTTCATGGGCGATATTCGAGACAACACAAACCAGAATTGGACAGTTTTTGCCAATATTATGAATAAGAAATTGAAATTTCGACTAGATAGTGGAACAGATCATACAGTAATACCTGCAACTTTGTATCATAAGTTGTTTCAGAAATTGAATTTTAAACCAACTAATAGAATTCTCTACGGTCCAGATAACACTCCGTTAAAAGTGCTGGGGCATGTTTGAAGCACCTCTGAGCTATGTAAACAAGCAATGCACAGAAGAAATCTATGTCATCGATGGCTTGAAAAACTGTCTTCTTGGGAAACCAGCTTTGATATCCTTTGACTTAGGACCCAATATCAGTGCTGTTCAATGGATTACTGCAATAGATCCAAAAAAAGTTTCCTGAACTGTTTGAAGGACTTGGACTCATGAATGAATGCTATTCCATACAACTCAAGCCTAATGCTGTTCCATCTGCAGTAGCATCGCCAAGACGAGTACCCATACCTTTTTTGAAAAAGACAGAAATCGAGATAAAAAGGATGGTGAAACAAAAAGTCATAACTCCAGTCACTGAGCGAACAGAGTGGTGCTCTCCTGCCATCATAGTGCCCAAAAGTGATGGAGAGGTGAGAACTTGTGCGGATCTGATCAAGCTGAACAAAAATGTTCTTTGAGAATTGCATCCCCTACCCAAAGTGGAATACACACTAAATCTCTTATCTGATGCTAAAGTGTTCTCAAAACTGGATGCTAATTCAGGATTCTGGGAAATCCCATTGGATGAAAAATCATCTTATATCACAACATTTATTACTCCGTTTGGAAGATTCAGATATCTTAAGCTGCTCTTTGGAATCTCTTCTGCTCCAGAACATTTCCAAAGAAGAATGATACAAATTCTGGAAAACACAAGTGGAACAGTTTTTCACATGGATGATATACTAGTTTAGGGGGCTACTCAAGAAGAGCACGATGTGAGATTGAGAGAAGTTTTTCAGAAACTGAAGGATGTCATTTGATTTTGAACATAGAAAAATGTATCTTCTCAACAAGAAAAATTAAATTTCTTGGTCACATCATTGATAGCCAAGAAATTCACCTAGATGATAAGAAAATCATTGCTATCAAGGAGTATATGTCACCAACAAATAAGAAGGAACTGAAACAGATGTTGGCCATGGCAAATTACTTGGCTTGTTTTGTTCTAAATTATGCGGAAGTGCTTTCTCCTCTAACCATGCTTCTCAGCAACAAAATAGATTTTGTCTGGGATATACCTCAGAGCAAAATGCTTTTCTCAAATGGAGGAGATACTGTCATCTCATCCTGTTGTGAAAATCTTCAATCCCAATCAAGAATCCATAGTTACTATCGATGCATCTTCGTATGGCTTGGAAGCCACCTTATGCCAAAAGCAAGATGATGGTCAGATTGGTGTTATTGCCTATGGTTCCAGAACTTTAACCACAGCTGGGACTCGATATGCCCAAATCGAAAAGGAAGCCTTAGCTATTGCATGGGGTTGTGAGAAATTTAAGGATTACCTAACAGGAACTCATTTCAAGATAGAGAATGATCATAAACCTCTGATTCCTATCTCTTCCAGAAAACATTTGGATGACTTGTCACCAAGGCTACAAAGGATCAAATTGAGGATGATGCGATACACTCTTATGACATAGTTCACATTCCAGGAAAGGAACTGTATGCAGCAGACTCTTTATCCAGGAGTCCTCAAGTGTGTCCATACAAGACAAATGAATTGGAAGACGAAATAGATGCACATGTCCAAATGGTTAAAGAGCCTCTACCAGCTTCATCGAAAAGACTGGAAGAACTGAAAGAAGCACAACTTGCTGGCGAAGTATGTCAGAAACTTTCATCATATACAATGACGGGATGGCCTGCAAAGAAAGATGTCGATTCCTTTTGCCTACCTTTCTGGCAGCATTGTTACAAAATCCCCATCCAGGATGGGATAGTGATGAGAAGCTGTAGAATCAACATTCCTCGATCACATCAAAGTGAAGTTCTAAATCAGATTCACGAAGGTCATCTTGGAATTACAAAATGCAGAGCTAGAGCCAGATGTTCTATCTATTGGCCTGTGGAATAAGTAAAGAAATAGAAGAAAAGGTAAAAAATTCCATGACTTGTATCCAAGAATCTAAGAACAGGCACCAACCTCTCATTCCAACACCATTTCCTGAAAGACCGTGGGAGATGATTGGTATGGAGTTGTTCAAGTACAAGAATTTGTGGTAAGACTCGTGAAAAGTCTGACCCGACCTAGAGGCCCTGCTGTGGAATGTGTGGTGGGAGGGGCATGATCAGTGCCATCTTGACGTGTGGGCCGGCCGGGGCCTTCAGAAAGATAAGTAAAATTTTTCGAGGATTTCTAAGGTGGGGCCTCAGAACAATCACTTGGCCCGGGGGCCTTACTAAAATTTACATGTACGCTCCTCGAAAATTTCAACTCTAGCTCATTTTGGTGAGGCCCCAGGGCAGTGCCCATGCGTTAAGACGGCACTGTATGGCAGGGCACCATCATGGGGGCCCGGGACGATCCTTATAATTTTTTTTAACCTATATTTAATTTGTAAAAGTTTGGCCTGGAAAGAACCCGCCAAAGTTCCAAGCCTACGGCCTTAACTGGAGATGTGAGGGAGGGCGGGGACGCTTGAAAATGCCTTTCATGGTATGTTAATTTATGGAGAAAAAAAACGGGACATAATATGGTCAGAATATATCGAATGTTATTTGTCCGACCTTCAAAAACGTAAAAAAGACAAGAAAATACCTCAGTGTTTTTTTCAGTAATTTCAGCTGTAATTGGCAAATCGCTGTCACTTGGCGACTTTTTTTTGGCATGAGAATTGGCTATGTCCAATATGTAAATTATTTTTCATAATATCGTGATAATAGTGAAAGAGCCGAAAGCTCTGTATAATTCAGTTGAAAGTGAGAAGTGATAACGTCACGCTTGACGTCACGGACGTCAATTATCCTGTGCATGTGGTTGTGTTTATTAAATTAACTTCCTATGAAACGAAACGTTATCGAAAGTTTTTCCGATGATTTAGACGCGATCTGCATAGAGTTACGGAAGCGCGGTGATGGGCGCATCATCCCCCGAACCCACACTCGTCAATTATTTCGTAACCAGACTTCCACGAACTCGTGGTTGAGTACCGTGTTTACATAGTTACGATCGGATCGTAGACTGTAATTGGACATTTATGTTGAATTTCGCGAACACGTGTAATACTAGAGACTATGTAAAACATGCTGCGAGAATCGCTCCGTTTCGAAATCGATATGTTTGATTAGATATTTCCAATATAGAGATCAAGCTTTAGTTATATAGCTTCCTTTCCACGATTTGTCAACGTGCCAAAAAAAAAAACCGAAGGGAATGTCCGATATGAGAGCACTTATTGTGCTTTTCATCTTGACTTGCACGATGCGGTGTAATTACTGTGGGTATTACACCGACCAGTTCGTTGTGGAGATGGATGGAGGTGAAGATGTGGTGAGAGAATTCGCTAGTCAACATGGGTTCAATTATCTTGGGCCCGTAAGTATCTCTCCAGTTAGATTGGAGTTCGCATTTACTTCTCAGTTTGTATACTAGAACCCAGCTAATCCGAACTAATTGGGACCAGGACCTGCGAAAAGTTCGGATTACTAGGGTTGGTTTTTTAAACATGCCTTTGTTTTTCAAAACCGTAGTAATATCGAGTATACCTACAAGTGGGATTAGAGTTACAGTCCAAATAATTCCATGTAACCATGATCTAAACAATTGCTTTCAAATTAAATTGATTTTTTTTTACGCTCCAATTTGTGTCAGCCAATTAATGGATCAATGGGGCGTAAGAAAGCATCGAACAAGTGTACGAAAAAATGTTGCTTTGACATCTCATTGAAGATTAGAGTGAGTCCCTTCCCTGCTCCAAAAAAATAAAGAAAAACAATCGGTGAAAAATACCATTTACTGGCCTGCACAAGCATGGGTAAACGTTGTGGAAACATTGTTAAGGCCGAGATTATAGAAGCTTGATTAAAGTTCTTTTATAAAACTTGAAAAATGTAACCAATAAGTGTATCTGTTACATTCAAGCAAATTTAACCAACAGGCTTATATTGGTTGTTTTTTTAAAGTTTTATAGATCTTTTATTAAACTTGTATAGTGCAATCCCGGCCTTAAGAAAACCTGGGAAAAATTATAACCAACACTTGAATTCAATGGCAATCAAAGAACAACATAAAGGAATCTGTTAATTTTCCATAAGCATGGCGATTTTCTTTTGCACCAAAATATCGCCACTTTTGAGACAGTCGATTCTAGATGGCAGGCAAAGAACACACAATTGCACAAAAAATTCAGTTTAATCTAATGTGCGATAATCAAAATATGTGGGAAATGCAATAAATTATAAAGAAATTATACATGAAAAATCGAATTGAAGAAATATATGCAGTTAATTAATACAGTTTGATGACACTGATTTGACTATCAAGGCTGTCAATTGTGGCTAAAAAAATCACTATGTTAGCACGATTATAGAAAATTAACCAAGAAATCTGACGAAATCCTCTATCTTTTAAAATGAATCCTTGGTTGCAAGGAAGCATGGGAAAAGATGTTGGTTAAATGTTATTTGTATGCCGGATTGCACTATAAAAGTTTTATAAAAACATTTTATAGTGTAATGCCCCGGCTTTAGACTCCAGCAGCCATAAACTTTTCGTAGATGCAGAAATCATCTCCAAAGTGTCAACTGGCAACAACTCATGATCAAGCAATGGGATAGATTGATGGTTCTCAAAGTGTGCATCATGTCTCCTAGAGATTACTGTACTTGAGGTCCCGCGCCCATATGCTAAGACCCTGCATGCATCGGCTTAACGTTGCTGTGATATTTTCATGTATTATGCAAGTTTGTTTCACACAATTTTGTTTTTTTTTGTGTTTCTAGATTTTACAAGATTATCATCATCTTCAGCATAAACGGATAGCTAAACGATCACTGAGTAAAAGTGAAGAACATCATGAACTTTTGAAAAGTCATCCAAAGGTAATTTGTACAAAACTTCCTAGGGTTCATGGCCTTGATGTACTGATGTTAATCTAAGGTTTTTACCTTTTTCAGCTGCAACTCAAAATCAACAAGATCAGCTTCATGACCCATGATTGATTTTCCAACTCACTTATACTAAGCGTCTTTAGTACTTTAAAAAAATTAAAGACGCCTTGACCTGGAAAGAAAATCCCATATTCCCTTAGCACTCCTAACTCAACTTCGTCAATTTATATTTTAGAAGTGTGTGTATCGCTCTCTTCTAAAAAAAGAAAAAGATGCTACTTTTGGTTTCTGTGTTACGAGTCCTACTCTTCCGATTGGTTGAAGTAGTCACCTGATAAGAATCAAATTTTACAATTAGTCCAAAAATTAAAAACTAAAAGTCATAAGGTTGTTTTGGATCAGAATGTAAGAATGTCTGGATTTTGGCAGTGATTCGATAAAGCAATTTATTATAAAGTGTAAAGCCGGGGATACACTATGAAAATTTCATAAAAGTTCATTTATAAAACTTTAAAAATGCAACCTGTTACATTTGAGCGAATGTAACCAATATTATTATTGATTGGGTTTTTTTTTTCAAGTTTCATAAAAAATATTTCACAAAAACTTTTTGTGTAATCCCGGCCTAAATGAATTTTGATGCCAGAGATCATGAAAAATGGTGTGTTATGGTGTAACAATTTTATGTCACATAAGCAATGATTGAGACTTGACTGCGTTGTAGAGTTTGTGAGAAAGAAAATATGTATTTTAAGTGATTATATGATTGCAGAGTATTTTACTTTTAATAAACTTGTATTTAATATTTTAAAATAAACTAATAATAAAGTGTGAATTACAATCATGACAGCATAACCCTGATCTGATATGTGCCAGATTAGTGAGAGGCTATACCATGATAGAAGCTATTAGTCTATTAGTGAGAGGCTATCATTTTATCAATGCATGTGTGGTTATCTTTATTTACTCTCTCTCTCTCTCCCCCCTTATAGGTGAAATCATTTACTCAAGAAGTAGCAAAGAAAAGGGTGAAGAGAGACTTGTTATCGAAAAGCACGTTGAATGACCCGAAATGGCCTGAAATGTGGTATCTGGTAAGACAAATTCAATTTTTTTCCTTTATCAAGTTTTTCTCCATAGTTGGCAAGGTTTTTTTTAGTCATTTGTTTTTCATCTCATTGCTGTCTTGCAATTATGGCACTACGGTTGTAACTGGTATATAAAGAGAGAGACATGCAGTGTCAGTTTGCTGTGTCGTCTGGGCGTCTCTTTTGTTCTATTGCTATTCTTGAAAATAAACCATGCATATTTTTGTACTTTGAATAATTCACGTTCGCTGAACCTTCTGAAGAAAATTTATACTGTAAAAAAAAAAAGCAGGATTCCTGACCTCCAGGCTGGAGCTGTCATTCCCCCCACCATGTGGAGTCGAGGCCGTGACATGATTACATATTGTTAATCTGGATATGAATGGTGGTCTTGTACTCATCAAAAAATATGGAATCACATGGAAAAAATATACAATACATATTTTATTTATGTATAAATGTAAGTGCTGTTGTGATTGTGAACAGACTGTGCATTTCTTTTCCTATATCAAATGAGCAAAACTGGTTGCGACTCTAGATCAATGTGCGGCGCTGAATTTTTTTTAGTTATGCTTTTAACTGAATTTCTTATTGCATTTTTCTTGTGAATTAAATCTCAAGTTTTCTTTGTGAATTGATTCCTGGATTGTTGATGCATAATTATCAACCCCCACCCTCCTTGCTTTAGAATAGAGGTATGGGTATGGACATGAATGTGGAAGAAGCATGGGATCTTGGAGTCACAGGAAAAGGCATTGTGGTATCGATTTTGGATGATGGCCTTGAAAAAGATCACCCTGATCTTAAAATGAATTATGTATGTGGAATCATTTTACTTCCTTATGTAGACGTTATAATTTAGTGTTTATATTCCTTTTTTTGCACTTATTTATTTTTTCATTGGAACTCATTGTATTTTACACTTCAAATAAATATAAAGTCACGATCTTTCGTTGTGAAGATAAAGAGAAGAACCTATATGTTCATTAAATCTGAGAAACTAAATTTTCCAAGTTTTGAATGAGCGAGAGGTGATGGAAACAACATGAGTTGGCTACATTTCAATCAATGAATCCAAGTTTCGATTGATATGATGCATTTTTGTTCTCATTGAAATGCTATCACTCATATTACAAATACTTATCAAATTTTAAATTTATTTTTTTAAAAGGGGATATGCAAATGATTGCATTCATTAAAAAAAAATTGTGTCATAGTTCTCTTTTGACACTGTCAGATTCGACTGCAGTGAGTTGAACCATTAACAATCAGTGGACTTTGGCTATCTTAGAGGTATATTGTTTTCTTCACTGTATTTTTTTTATTTCTGGCATTGATTTCTTTTTTTAAATTCTGTTTCTTCAGGATGCCAGAGCCAGCTACGACATCAATAACCGTGATGACGATCCTCAACCAAGATATGATTTTTTTGATTCTAATAGGTAAATTTAATTAGCTATGTAACTCAAGTATGTAACTGTATTACATGGTTTCGTATATGTATTCTTGTTTATTTTAATTTTGGCATTGATTGAACTTGTATAATCACAGTTTATTACAGCTTAATGTAAAATAATGAAAACTCTGAAAAAAGACAGTAGAATCTCAATTCGCCATAGAGAGCAATAGGCCTACATCGGTGCAATTATTCAATAATTACGCTTCACTCACAATTCGAAATATAGTTGGCGTCACTGAAAATCAGACACAACTGTAGATACACACTCAGACTATTAGGTGCACACAATTTGTTCCACACTCGGCCACGAAGTTGGGCTGGAAGAGTCCCGCCATTCATTCATTAGAACCTCAATAGTGAGACGATGTGGTCCGATAGGCATTTTATATTATACAAATGAGAATTTTTATCTATTCTATATATCTAATATATGACACATGTAACTGATGACATGGTATGGTCCTCTTATTGCTTCTAGTGTAATGCAGTGAAACCTGTAAGAGAAACGTCAAGGGATTGAAATAATATTCCGTTTTAGACAGATTTCCGTTTTATAAAGGTGCAAATCAAAGCACTAATCATTGAATGGACTATATTTTGATTCCGTTTAACAGGTTTCCGTCTCATACAGTGTCCGTCTTAGACAGGTTTCACTGTAGTACAGACAGACATGACCACCCAGAGGGATCATCTTGGGATGGTTCGCGCTCTTTCCCAAAGGGATGGACGGTCTCTCACTGTAGTATTCTTCTTGATGAAACCCCGGAACTTCTCTCCAACAATTCCCAACCCTATCTTGTTTGTTATCACCACAAAATCTGTTGATTGGGACAGTACTTGATTGCCCAGAGAAATATATTGTCATAATTTTGTATAGGCCTATTTGTAATTTTTTTCTTTTTGGTTCAATAATGAGGTGTTCCAGACTGCCACAAAGCTGGAAGAGATCTCGGTAACAGGATAAGTCTGGTGTTCATTCACAGTAGAATTTCGATTTAAATAAAAACCTTGATTCTGTTGAACTTGTTAGATAGGGTTCGACTAAACTTTCCATTACAACCTGGCAGCCTGATTTGATCACTCAATCAATCTAGGTTTAGATGTGAATGACTCTTTTCTTTCGCTACTTAAAATTTGTTTCAAATGCAGTTTACTTATTGTGGACAGTATGCTGTCTTATGAATTAATTCCCAGTTCATGGGTGTTTGCGATGTATAGGAAAACCTCTATATACAATGGAATAAAAATGTATTGAGCCTACCATCATGTCCATTACTTATTTTATCATATTAATAAAAGCAATTTTTATATCGTATATTTTCTATTGCTGAAGGCAATAACATGTGGATGAACCATGCTCCTGACTAAATTTAACATCTATACTAAAGTTCTAGTAATGATTGGGGTTTTTCATAATAAAAAAAATTACCAGTGGGAGAAAAGTATATTTCAAACTGCCGGTGTAATTTATGAAATGACTTAAGCTGGATCATACACGCTTCATTAAGTTTTCAAGGTATTGATTATATATGCATTCACTAATAAAATCTTTAAAAAAATGGCCGTTATGTTAAAGGGGGGGGGGTTATTTATTTTCAGTCATTTGTTATCTCTATGGCTGTTTTTTTAATTAGTGCTTATCACCTAATGGTCCTTGGTCAAACAGCAGGGGAACCAAGAGCCCTTTCCCTACTGCCTGGTCTGTGGTGCAACTGCTCACTATACTTTCATAAATTTCTGCCTTGTTCTTTTCTGAAACACATCCAGTGTACTATTAGCAACATTACCCAGTACCTATTGGCAACACTTTGTGGACTCTGGGGAATCCACAGACTACATTCTGAAAACTCATTGCTCTAGGGCAGGGGTTTTCAAACTGTGCACTGTGGCACCATGGTGCGCCACCAACTTTTTTGGAAAACCAACAAAGGTTTTTTTGAGATTCTTTGTTAAACTGCTTTGGAGAGCCTAGGATAAGCATTGATTAAGTAAAGGGGCGCCACAGGTGGAAAAGGTTTGAGAACCCCTGCTCTAGGGAAAACATTCACCCTTATATGTATTTCTGTAAGGTTCAAAAAAGAAAAATTCCTTGAAAAAAAATCAATTTTTCTGATGATATGCATCATTTCTATTTTGTTTCTGTGTCCAAATGTGGGAAACCTCAATATTAATTCAATTTGATGTACTCTATCCCATAAAAATATAGCTGTTGTTTAGAAGTGATGTGACATTGCTCTGATGCAGCGTTCTTGCCAATAAGCATCTATATGCATGATTCATGTATCAAAATTTAATTTTGTTCCTCCAAATTTCATTGAGTGAAAATAATTTTTTAAATTTTATGGGTTTTTTAATAGCGTTAATTCTATATTTTCCATTAAAAAATATATACCTTTCTTTTTTTACAAAACTACCCCTTGCAATTTTGGAGAGGAGCAAAATTACTCTTTGAAATTTTTTTTTTCACTAAACATTGCTCGGAAGTGACCTTTAAATGAGTTTTCACTATAATCAATCACCTGTTTTATAACCATTCATTTGAAGGGTGCAAATTTTTTATAAATTACGTTGCAAACTTCAATCTTTGCGACATCCTCTAATTTTTATTCTTCAATTTTATAGACACGGTACACGTTGTGCTGGTGAAGTAGCTGCTAGTGCCAACAACAGTTTATGTTCTGTTGGAATAGCTTATGAAGCTCATGTAGGAGGTATGACAGAAAATCCATGAAGAATTCAACTGAGAATTTTTTTTTCCATGAACAAATTAAATAAAAAAAACAGGTCTATATATAGATATATGTAATGTAATGTGTCTGATTTTTCTAACCATTATAATTTTTATGCAATAGGTATACGTATGTTGGATGGCGATGTCACAGATTCAGTAGAAGCCCGGTCTTTGAGTCATGGATCTCAGCACATTGATATATATAGTGCATCGTGGGGTCCAGATGATGATGGTACAACAGTTGATGGACCTGGTGTGCTTGCTGTGCGAGCTTTCATGGAAGGAGTTGAAAGAGTGAGGAAATAAATTTCTTTTGATTTTCTTTGATGTTAGTTTGTTTTGGTTTCAAATTTCACTACTGTGTATGTGGTCCTCAAAATATTTTAATTCAAATACAGACTAGTGTTAGGTGTAGGTTTTTTGTTTTTTCTAAGCAGCAGCAGCATCAGAACTTGATGTGACAAGTATTTTGTTTCAATGATTTAACACAGAAAAGGGTCAGTTACGAAATTTCTCCTACAAGAAGTGCATCTTCTCAGGACGAGACAAAAGGATAATCATGAATTCGCTTTCACTGCTAATCATAGCATACCATACTAACTGATAAATATGGATATAAAATATATCTAGACCAAAACCAAACCCCATAAATTCATGATGTTCGACCTTTTTGTGTCATAGGTGACAATGGCATTAGTGTTGTCTCATTCTTAAAAGGATTTTTTTAGCAAGTGAATCTTTGAATCTTTTATGCTTTTAAAGTCATGTAATTTAGAATGTAAATGTTTCCACATGAGAGTCACATCCGAAATACGGATAGATAACTTAACGAAGAACAAAGAAAATCTGCACATTTATCTCCCTTCTTAGGACAAAGGCACATTATCAGTGGGAAAAATTTACCTTGACTTACCTTGTTAGTCTTGGAATAGATTGCTGACATGATTGGAGTACCACTGTATAGTTAATACTATGATACAGACAGATTCTGGAAGTATAGAAATTCATTTACACTGCAATAAATACCTAATTCAAGAGAAAAACCAGGCCCGTCATTTGGGGGAGTCAAGGGCTTCTCTGGCTTTTGAAAATACACTAAAAATGGTATATATGTATATATATATATAATTATAAATACATTGAGTACATGTTCTTTGCCCCCCTGGAAAAAGTTGAAATGACGGCTTTGAGAAAAACACATGCAAACACTGTGCGATCTGAACTTATTTCCAAATAATTTTTTATTTTTCTTGGGTATTTATTTTTCTTTGTTGAAAATTTCAGTTGAGTATATATATAATGATCTCTTCTTTTCCTGTACATATTTTAGGGACGGAACGGGCGAGGTTCCATCTTTGTTTGGGCATCAGGAAACGGTGGACGCGAGTCCGACAACTGCAATTGTGATGGCTATACCAATGCCATCTGGACGTTATCTATCGGCAGTGCTACCGAAAATGGACTTGTGCCTTGGTACAGTGAAGCATGTTCTTCAACTCTGGCATGCACATACAGTAGTGGCTCTCCAGGAGAAAAGAAAATAGTATGTCATATACACAGTTGAATTTGTTTTGACACACATTCTTCAGGAGAAAAAAAAATAGTATGTCACACAGTTGAATTTGTTTTGACACACATTCTTGTTGAATGAAGTAATAAACTCTGACAATACTTTACAGGGAAATGGAGGGGGGGGGGAATAATCTAACAAATGAGGTTTTCACTTTGTGCAGAAACAGAGTTTTCTTAAGTTGAAAGGCTGCCATCTGTACAAATTCATTCCCAATGTTTCCGAAATGCTTTTTTGTGGTTGGTATCATTAGGAAATGTTTTTGTGTCCAGCAGATCTTCTAGCCAGAGGAAATTCTTCTTCATAACAATTTTGTCTCTTTCAGCTTAATTTTGTAAATGAATTAATATAAATGTTTTGTTTTAAAACTATTCGATTATATAATATGACCAGAAATAAACCTTTTTTATAGGTGACCACAGATTTACATCATGGTTGCACAAGTACACATACAGGAACATCAGCTTCTGCTCCTCTGGCAGCGGGAATATGTGCTCTAGTTTTGGAAGCCAAGTATGTGATACATGTTATATAGTTAGTGCACACGTGTAAATTTCATGGCTTTCACATACTTGTACATGTGTAAAAAAAAATTTTTATAAAACTAATTTTTATACCTATGGAAAGCCCATGGGCTGGTTGAAGGTCATGGCATATAAGTATCCATGACAACCAGAACATGGGAAATTAAGGGAGATGGCACCTCTTTCGAACTTGGCCTTGCTGGCGTTCGACTTGGAGATTTGTCCAGTTTCACCCAGCCAGACTATTCATGCTAAGCACGACCACAACATCAGGTTTACTATTATCCTGTATACCCTTGGTTTGGGTCAGGGGTGCAATCTCATGCATACCTAGGTAAATATTCATTTCTATTGCAAACTGAAAAAAAAAATCTGCAGATAATATGCAGCAGTATATCTGCAGATCTCACTTATAAAGTTTTCCAAAAAACCCTCATGAAAAAATGTTGTAAACAAGAAAAAGCTTAAAATAGAAAATTTTGATGAGTATTAGAGTTGGGATCATGAAAATAAGTTGCACTAAGCAGGAAAATGTAACAGTATAAATAGGATCCACTGTGATTTGCATGAAAAAATTATGTTTTTTTAAATTATAATCTTGTGATTATTATGCAGGAAAATATAGTAATGCACACCCAATACTTTATAACAGTTTCCTGAACTTCTTTTATTCATCACCTTGTTGCTCAGAATTTTTTTTCATCAACCCCTCCCCCATTCCTGAACAATCCCTGCATATAATAATAATATTGCATTCGTGATATTTTCATTGTGTGAATGAATTCCAGTCCAAACAGCAGGAGCAGTACTGTCGTCACTGATGATGCATTCCAGTTGTGACCCAAACATGATCAGTGCTAATAGCTCATAATAACTTATTCATGATTTGAAAGTTGTGTTTCCTTTTCCTCATTTTTTTTTTTCTCATGCATATTTGGTGTAGTAATGAGCTTTCATGGAGAGACATGCAGCATATCGTTGTAAGAACAGCCAATCCAGCTAACCTTCATACTAAAGACTGGCAAACTAATGGAGTGGGAAAAAATGGTGAGTCAAGTATAAAAGATTTTTGTAGTTATTTTTATTACATTTACATAAATTTTGAAGTCTGCATTTACTTTCTTGTATTTTTTTTTTAGGAAATAGTCAATGCTAATGTTTGAATACATCACAATATCAATAATCTATTTCAAATATTAGTAGTCTTTCTCAGAAACTATGTAACTCAAAAAAAAGTCACCTGTTCATTTATTCTACTAAATCAATGCATTTCTATCTCTCTGTCAAAACATTTTCTGTGAAATCTATCTCAAACTTATATGGGGTGATTGCAAACAGAAAACACAAAGATTCTTGCTCTTTTGCGGAAATATGATTTTTTTTCCCCGGAGGTGACAAAAACTGTAATTCATTAACCCTTAGAAGCCTGATTTTCCAAATTAAATTTAAAAAATATCAATGTGTTCATTGCAGTAGCCAGATAAAGGGAAAAATAATTAAAAAAAATCATAATACATATTTTCGAAAAAAAAGCAGGTAACAATTTTGATACTTTAGGCATTAAGGTATGTAGGACATATTGCTGTATATATATATAAAAAGTCTTGTATCAAATTTGAAACTTAGGGCATTTAAAGGTTAAATTAATGTCTACTGTCACACTGTTGACACAGAACATGGGCTGTTCCTGCGGTACTCACAGCATTTAATTTAAAAAGGTCCAGAATGACCAATGTTTATGCTGTTCCGAGAGATCTCTGTTTCACCAAGTTACAACTTGCACTGGGCAGCAGTATGAAACTTTGACCTATGCCAGAAATGACTTGATGGAAAAAGAAAACTTTCCAGAGTCCATTGAAAAACTTGAACCTCACGAGTCTAATTTCCTTCTTTGAGAAGAATTTGTACATGCTGCACTATGAAAGAGTGGTGTCGCTGGTGTAGGAAGACGTGATGATGAGCTGTTGCATGATAGTGTTATGCTCATTCTGATATATTCACTTCAATCACACACTATCCATGTTTAGGAGGTACAATGTCCAGTTACTGAGGAAGATGGCGAAGACCACTGATGGAGATGCTTTCCTGAATGACAATGATGCTTGATGATGGTGAAGACACTAGGTGCTCATGAGTTGAATCGGTAGTGTGGATTAGTTTATAGAGACTTTTAGGCTGGGATTAAACTTAACTGTAAAGTTTTATAAAAGTACTTTATCAAACTTTTTTATAGTGTAATCCTAGCTTTATAGTGAGGATACTATGTTTATTATATGGTTTTTACTTGTATAAGGATGTGCTGCCGTATATGTAACCATATCGATGTGCTAGTTCAAGACGGCAACAACTCAAAAAATTGCATCTTTAAGTTATGCGCAATATGAGAATGGTGGAAAGTGTCTCAAAATATCTCCCCTTTCCCCAGCTTTGTGTATATGCTCCCCACTGCAATTTAATGTGAGCTGACTCCTATCGAGTTCCATACAGAATGAATCATTTAAAATGCTGATATCTCAAAACAGGGAATTTTGAGTTGTTGTCGTCTTGAACTGTCAATATGTTGTTGTCTGTTTTTTGTTAGTATTTATTAAAATTTACGGATGCACACAGCCTGACATCCTGGGGAAACATTTCAATATCTCTGAGATGTGGAGTGCGTCTGGTCCTTCAATATTCAGTGTCACACTGTTGGTATTGTGTAGTACCTTCAGAGATGGGGGTGTGAGGTGCTCCAACATCTTCTGTATTTGCCAAATTTCCCATTATCTATGTCTCTTTCCAAACTTTGAGGAACCATTGAAAGGATACCATTTCTGCAAAATATTACACTTTTTTTTCAAAAATGTAATATAACTCGATGATAGCCCCCTCTTTTTTTTACAATTGCAGTAAGTCATTCTTTTGGCTATGGTATGATGGATGCTGCTGCTATGATTAGACTTGCTCGTGTATGGACAACAGTGCCGCCTCAAAAGAAATGTGAAGTTCGAGATTATGTTGCTGAAAGGTATGTTGTATATATAATCTTAGATTCTTCTACGAAATTTTAAACTTTATTCTGAGAAAGTGTGTGTGTGTTTTGGGTTGCCATCTTGATGGTTGACATCAATGTAAAACTATATATAGGTACAGTAGAACTCCAATTATACGAATCAATTGAGACTATATCTCTATTTGGATAACTCACAAAAAAAAAGATTATTTCTTAGTAAAAAAATAAATTTTTCATTTTAATATGTATTGCAATTTTAATGACTATAAAAACAATTTTGTTTGTCCTTTATACTTATGATTATGTATTAAGATGCATCATTGCTTGAACATATTGGTCAAAGTCAGGTGTTGACAAGATGCTGCCAAGCAGGTTATATTCACCAATCCCTGCACATTGAAACCCAAATTTTGCACACGTAAACAAGATTTGAAAGTGACGAGATTGGTCACTCATCATCTGTGTATCCGCTATCACTACACTAGCACACTTTTTATCATTCAGCTGATAAGAAACTTTTAAAATACAGATTTTGCCAATTTCTTTTTTTTTCCTCAAAGCAATTCAGGTAATTGGAATTCCACTTTACATAATATAAAAGAGAGGCCACAACAGGCAAATTGCCCTTTGAGGTTGCTGAAAAAATTATGCCCATAAAATAATTATGCTTCTCGATTTATCCCCCCATGTTTATTGCTCTTATGTTTAAATGAGTCAATTGTGTTAAAATTCACGACCCCAGAGATAAGCTATTCCATTTATTAACAACAACCCTATTAGAGAGGAATTGCCCCTTACTAAACGGTATTGGTGGCCCCTTGTCGAAGTAGTCGATTGATGGCATATTAATAACTCGTGGTCCATATCCACCCCATTGAAAATTTTGAACACTTTGATCATATTCCCCGACACCTGAGTTCTTCCAATATAAACATATTAAAAAAATGAAGTCTTTCTCCATAACTCAAGCCTTGTGTGGCAATGAGGACATGGGTAGCTCTTCTCTGCACCTCTTCAACCAAGTCTATGGGTGCATCCCTAGTGAACCGCTTCTTGCTTTATCGCGGCTGAAAAAAGATCGCGCAAACTCATTGCGACGGGAAAAAAATCTTGCAAACTCATTGCAGAGGTCTGCAAGACACCCACCTACCTGCTTTTACTGGCTCAAACTGCTTTCACCCGCTTTAACGAAAATGAATTATTTTTTTTGCTTTACGTGCTCATTGCTTGCACTTTAAAATGAGTACTTTCCTCAAGTATTCGTTTTATAGTGAAATATTAAATCCAACAGTTTTTGTAGTAACTAATATTGTTATTACTAATCATTGAGTAATTATGGCATAGTAAAAGAGGAATCTTTAATTAATCATTAATTAATTAAGAATAATAATTATAGTGAATCCAATGGAGTTTGTGTGATGACTAATTTTTGATACTAATTGTTAATTAGTTATGATATAATACTAGCAAAATCATTAATTATTAATGAAAGATAATTAATGATTATACTGAAACCATTGGAGTTTTTGTGATGATTAATTATTCTTAATACTAATCATTAACTAGTTATGACATAATAAAAGTTAAATCATTAATTAACTAAGTAACAATAAAACTGAATCTAATGGAATTTTGTAACAATCGTAATTTTTCTAATCGAAAATTAGTTATGACAATAAAAGCAAATTGCTAATTAATTATCAATCAGTTAACTATAATTAGCAGTTACACTAAATCCATTACAACTTCAAGGCGAGTCTATTCATTTCACGGACGTGCTTCATTCATTCATGTTTAATTTTATGATAAATATTATCAGCTGTCAACAAAATACATAATAGATTCCCACGTGATAGCTCCATGATCAGGAACAACTTTCTTTCTGCAACTGCCACAGTTTGAGCGATAAAGTGGGAAGTGTTGCACTATGGACGTATCCTATGTCCTTCTGTAGGTATGGTCTCCAAAACACTACAGTTTACCACAGTCCAGAACGAACTGCGAGCAATGTTCAGAAAACCTAAGCTGCTTGTCAATGAGAAATCCCAAATCAGTAACCCTAGTTGCATCCCAGGATAGTAATACCATTCAACTCATAAGTGAAACGTGGGTTATTTGAACTAAAATGAGCCTTGCACTTATCAACACTAGAGGTCATGCTGCAGTCATATTCACATTCGTCTGGAACTTCTTTCTATCGCTTAGATTCTTGACTACCTCCATTAGCTTCATATCCTCTGCGAATTGTTGATACCTTGATAGTTTATCGATAAAGTGAGAAAGTATGGGCCCAAAGACACTTCCTTGAGGGACTCCACTTTTTACACCTGTCCATTCAGCAAATTCCCTTTTCATCATAATGTTATATGAAATAATTTTTGTGAATGCTTTCATCATATGGAAATAGTAAAAATTCATTATTATGAGAACTTAGAATAAAAGGAAAAATTGTGTTTATAAACAAGTTTCTCATCGTAAGCAGAATACAACTTCAAAATTAGTTCTGACCATGCAAAGTGAAAAATTGCTTATTTGCTTTTTAAAGTATGATTGTGTATTCGTTCCAGATTTATAGAACCAAAAGCTGCTGCAGTGTTTCATCTTCATGTCAATTGCAAAGAAGTAAATCATTTAGAACATGTCCAAGCTAAAGTCACTCTTTCTGCTATGCGAAGAGGAGATATTCACATTTACCTGATTTCTCCTTATGGAACAAAGTATGTTGGAAATTTTCATTCACTTGCACTCCCTCCTTGATATGTAAAAAAAATGATGATGCACACGGAGCATAAAAAAAGTTTTTTTTAATTCAAATTGTCCATTTTTTGTATTAGAACAGAGAGTAAGTAAATTGCCATTACTTCTTTTATGGATAGCTTAAAAATGCATGCATTTTAACATCAGTATTGGATGACATAGTAACTGAAAGCTAGAATTTTATCCTATGGGAAATCCTCTGTGATAAAATTCTTCAGTTAGTCATAAAGCATAAAAAAAAAGGGGGAAGGTATTTTCAATATATTGTCATGTAATTTAGGGTTCCTAAATTAATCAAAGTGAATAGCTTTGCCAGAAGAAGATTGTAGAAGACCAAAAATATTATTAACAACGTGATAATGACAAATAACTATAGTAATCGCCATTTGTGCGAATCACGTTTGGTTCAGCCGTTTTGATTGTTATAAGTAATTGATTCTTAAATCTGGATTCTTTTCTTCTGTGGGGGGGGGGGGGGGGGCTTTAAGCTGAGATTATGATAGTTTATAAGTAGAAACCTTATTAATTCTTAAAATTTTAAATTAGTTTAAACTAGAGATGTGAGGTGAGAATATTGTGGATGTAAAAATTGGAGAATAATCAAGAATATTCATTTTTCTTTTAAATAATTTAAATTTTTTTACTAATTTTGTTTATATTGTGAAATATAAATCAGTTTTCATTGCCTGAAACATTTACAACAAAATTTTTGGTATAATCACTCCCAATGACAACTTTTAGTTCGAGTTCCCTCTCTTCTCCAGGTCATGAAGAGAGGTTCTAAAAGTTTGGTTATATATAAAGATTTTAGAAACCTTTAGATTAAAACCTTAAAAAAATATTTTAAAATTAGATAAATTTTCAGAAATAAGTTCACAACAAAAGAAATTAAATCAAAGTTGATTGATAAAGGAAGCTATTCTTATTAAGAAGATATAGCTTTCATTCTAAGATACAGAACTGTTTTCTTCAATACACATACACTTAAATTCTGTATCACTCACATTTCTTTAAAAGTTGTGCAATTCAGCCCTGTTTAATTTTCTTGCTTTCAACCTTTAATATTGTGGTCTACAAACTTCAATATTCCCATCTTCTTGATGGGAACAGAGAATATATTCTTGAGAATAAAATTCTCTCAGAGGACTACCATTATATAAATTACTAGAGAATATTCTTATCGAAAATAATAACTATTATCAAGTTATTTATCAAGATTATTTATTATATTATTATAATACATGTTATTACATATATTCTTGATGATACTCAGGAAAGATTTCGGTAACTGAAGAATATTCTCATCGAGGGGAATATTCAAGAATATTCTATTATTAATAACTTCAGAATAATTATTATTATTTTCTATAAGAATATTCGCAAGGTATTTATGATAGTAGTCCTACCAGAGAATATTCTTGAATATCCTCCTTGATGAGAATTCTCCGAAAGATTATTCTCGAGAATTTTATATCTCTAGTTTAAACGTAGCATATCATTATCCTTAGGCATTGTTCATTGTCAATGTAGACCATAGGTTCCCAACCTTTTTGGAACCAGCGCCCCCTTTTTTAGTGCACGACTCCATAGCGGCCCCCCCCCTTCTCCAGGTAAAGTATATTGTACATAGTATATATTGAAAACAAGGACAAATTTTTAAATTAATTTATTAATTTATGAGAAGGTAATAATATGTATTTTTCTCACAGTATTTGATTGAAAATATATATGCTATTTGGAAAAAATGAATATACCATTAGTGAGATATCTGAGCTTGATGTGATGAAAATAATTTCTCAATGTTTGGTGTCATTTTTGTCATCAATAATCTTAAATATCCGCGTTCCACTATTGAATTCTTTTCTTTGTTAATAGACTGGTGACTATGCTAAATCCTCTCTCGGCTGAATATGATGATGGGAATGCAATAAAAAACTTTTTGCTGCAGCCCATAAAACCGGATATAATGCTTGAATTTGACTTTGTAGCCAAAATTCCTGATACCCTTTTCTTAATTTTAATTTCAAGTCTTCATTTGTTGAAAATTCTATCAACTCTTCCTGCAGCGATAATTATGTTATTTGAGGAAGGTTCTAGGACTCATTCTGGAATAGTCATGTTGACTACATCCTGAAATCTATTCGTAAAATCTTCTGTCAGTGCTTCCAAATGCTGGCACTAAACCAAAATGTCGTCATCAGTTGTTTCAATTGAAGAAAGCATTGGAAACTGATAAAATTTTCGTCTACCAAGGTTTTGTTTGTAAAAAGCAAGTTTTGACATGAACGCTGAAATAATTCCTTTTGCTTTGATAAAATTCAAATCATTATCTTGAAGTTCATTCATTATTAATCATTATTCATTTCATTAAATTTAGTATATAAATCGGCCAAAAAGGCGCAATATCACTCTTAAATTTCAATAAATTCTCTCTTAATGAATCATCCTTGTTTTCAAAAAACTTTGTGGCTGATTCAAAGAGTTCGTAAAATCGTTTCAGACAGGTACCTTTTGACAACCAACGAACTTCTGTATGTAATAATAAACGATTGAAGTGTCTTCATCGTTTTCTAATGAAGAATCTAAATTTTCTTTATTTCTAAATATCCTGTCATGGAGAGCATTGCTTCTGATCTTGTTAACTGCTTTAATTATATATTGTAGCGAGCGATGAAAGCGATCACTAAGATTTTTTGCTATCAAATGTTGGTGCATCATACAATGCACCGCCACTAAATTTGGTATGACTTTTTTTCAGGATTGAAATGAATCCACGGTAGGAGATTAATATCACCAGAACATATTGTGTTTATTACAATGAAATGCCTTTATGATTTTACCAGGGTTATTAAAATCAAAACAATAAAAGTAATAAACACATTCTTACTTTTGGTGGTAAAAATTTACCCTTGATATGAAGAAATTCCAAAATACATTGGTTGGTATTTATAATACCAACTTAGTGCCGGTCCACTGCACTATTGTACCACCCGGGAAATATTGCCCCAGAAATTTAAGGTCTATATGACCTTGAATTTTCTGCACATGCTTAAAAGGGCGGTACCTTCAACGCCAACTCAATAGCCTTGTTTACATGGGAAATGAAAAAATAAGGGGAAACTGCCATCCACCAAAGCCAAAAATTTTTTGCTGAACAGGGAAAACTGGCAACTCTGTTTCCTTATTCCGCAATAACGAAAAGTTGCAAAGGATTATGAGAAATAGTATGCACCGCGAAAATCCTGAAGAGGATATGTAAATACAGTATTTTTCCTCCTCTTTCTCTACTAGGGAAAACAGTCATCAAGCCAGTGTCTGAACTCTCAGTGAACATGCAAACCGGGCTAATATGACTTGAACATGAAACACCCCCCCTCATACTTCTGAATGCCCCCTCAATATGACTTGAACAAAAAGTGCCCCCCTCAGACTTCTTAGCGCCCACGTTGGGAACCACTGATGTAGACAGACTAAAATATTACGTAGTAACTTTACTACTATACTGTACTATTGTCATAGCCCCTACAAGGGGAGGCAGCAAACAGGGCTCTAACCCGTGGGCCGGGAATGTTTCTCATTTTTTGTTTTTTCACACTACAAATTCACAATAGAAGGGCTCTTTAAAAGTCTGGCCTGGTGGCCCACCAAAGACTAAAGCCTACAGCCTTGTTCCAGGATGTGAGGGGCAATGACTATTGTCTGAGTGCATAATCCTAGATCAGAAGTTCCCAAACTTTTTGGTCCATTGTTTCCCTTCTTCAGAAAATGTTTTTTCTCATCACCTCCCAACTCAAGCTAACCCATAGGAGCCTATGTTATACTCGTAGATTCTACCACCTCCTAGACCTTTCTGTTATGTTCTCTTTCTATTCTATGCTCTCTTTCGGAAACAACACTAGATGGATTTGCTTATCAGTAACTTCTTTGACAAAACACTATTTTTTTTTTACCATAAACCTCTTGCGGATAAGTTCTGTCATTCATTAGAGGAAGCTCACTTTACTACAAATCTATAACTCTTTTACTTTTTTTTGGGGGGGGGATGAAGACATGGCCCCCACATCCTAGAGCGCAGCCCTTAGTCTGGAATCTTTTGCCCCTTCCCCCCCACCTCACTGTCACGGGGCCCCCTTTACGATAAATTTATAGCGTGAAAAAGCAAAAAAATGGTGAAAATCGTCCCAGGGCTGGAGCCTTGTCAGCCCACCCCTTGTGGAGGGCCATGGGGTGAAGAAATGCAACAATCAATACCTGGTGGTTTTACTACAAAGGTAAAAGTGACAATAAGTACTCCTCTAAATAACCTTGTGAGTAACCAAAAATATTCTGCATCTTCCCACCACTGAGATGAATGGTGGCAGTTTTTGTCTCTTTTTTTTTTTTTGATTCTTGGAAGCAGAAATCTGATTGTTATATATTTTGCTGATTTGATTCTTATAAGTAGTTGATTCTTGTAACCAGTGATTCTTATAAGCGGTGGATACTGTATTTAGTGTAATAAATATACTTATCCATTTAAAAGGCTAAAACCAAGAGGGGTTATTTTGTTATGATGTAGTGGCAATGGCGGTTTTGTAACAATGTTTTCGTGTCTCCAGCGAGTAAGTGGTTTGGGCATTTTCCCTCTAGTGCTTAGTTTACGTATCTCCACTTTTAATGTAATAAATAATCTGTTATTATCTTATCAATATTAAACCAGTTCTTGAAACATGATTTATAATATTTAGAATACACAAAAATTTCCAAAAAAAATATGTCCACATGCCTAGTCAATTTTAAATTTAACTTTTTTTTCAGAAATGAAAGACAAAATGGTTGTTTTGATAAGCGAGAGGCTCCTGTCTGACATTACAAATTCAATTTTTTCTCTTTCTCCTGTTCTAATGACTGAAAATTGAAATTAAAATTTTATCATGCAAATTTCATTGCAGGAATTTTATTATTTCTAACTTATCATGAAATATAATTCACCAAATTTGCTATCCAGCATTTCAATTTAAAATTTCCACAGGAGTTCCCTTTTGGCTGAACGACCTAATGACAATTCACGTTCTGGCTTTCATGAGTGGCCTTTTATGACTGTTCACATGTGGGGTGAAAATCCGTACGGACTTTGGACACTTGAAATTCACAATGAAGGAAGGACAGGTAAGTGCTTCTTGAATTATTTTATTCTATAAAGTTGATGTGCAGTTGGACTTGTGCTCATAAAGAAGTTGCAATAATGTTTGATATATGTGAACCAGACAGCTAAAAAAATAGCGGTTACAAGTAAAAAAAAAAATCAACATTTTTGTTTCAAAATCCATTTATTTTTGTTGAAATCCACTTACAGTCGAGTACACTTGTAACATAAACTGCCACTGTGGTGGTCGAGTGGTCATAGTGATGGACTCGCATTACAAGGGCCCGTGTTCGAACTCCACCATTGCCACAGTGGTGATCAGCTGAAGTTGGTTTTCTGTGGTTCACAAATGTGAGCCAATTTTCCTGTTAAAAAGTCTCGCCACAGAGAGCAACAGGCCCACAATGGTACAATTATTCAATCATTACACTTCACTCATCACTAGAAGAATTGATGGCAGATGGCAGCACTACACACATCGAGCATTATACAGAAACAATCTTGTTAGGTTCAAAACATGTACACACACATTCCGGCATGTACCAGTTCATTAGAAATTCCATAGAGGAATGTGTACGAGGTGCATGTACGGTTAAGTAGTAGTAATATAACATAAACTCGATATGATACACTGGAGAAACCGCAAGATACACACGATATAATACACTGTGGATATAATGTATGGTTTCGTAATCCCTGATTTTTGGCCTATCCACTTCTATTTTTACCTCTATTATTTTACATACCCTGCTTAAAACATACATTGTGGATATAACATGTCAAAAACACGCTCTTAACATAGTAAACAATTCAGATATAACATATCTCAATTCACTAATCAAAAATGAAGCCGGAAATTGACTTATTTGTGCAACACGATGCAGGTAATAGATCTATCTTGGTTTTTTTCTCACAGATAGCGGTGCAAATTTTTATTATAATGAAAAATTCATTGTTGAAATAATTTTATTAATAAGGGAGGGAAAGAAAATGTGTTGCTCGTTGCTCACTCATCTCCAGTGAGTAATTTTATAAGTCGTGTGTAATTGAAACTCTGTGTGCTAGTTGAGACTGGTTTGCTTGCCAGCTATTTCACTCGTGTGAGAATAGCTAGTGAACTCGCCCAATGTGACTGAACCTTATCCAGTCAATTATACTTTGTATAATTAGCGGAGAGGTTCATCATTTCGTTGCACGTCACCATCTGGATGCTAATGTCATTACTAGCTGTTGCTGAGTTAAAAGACTGTTTACTGTCCCATTCAACTTGAAAAGAGCATATTGTTCTAAGGTTGGAAAATGTCTGTCCTCTAGCTTAATGATAGAGCACTCATCCAGACAATTAGAGGGCTTGGTAGTTCGATTCCTCAGAGGCATTGTGAATTTTTTTTCCCGAAATTATTTTTCCTTCATATCTGTTCTTGGTACTTCGTATAAGAGGTTCATCATTTCTTTGTATCACCTATTAGTATCAAATATAACTATTCTAACAATAAAATTATGTGTTATTTAAACAAAATCAATCTTTCTATTATGCATTTCTGTGAAAACTCCATGGAATGACCTTCAAATTATTGAATGTTCACTTTTCTGTACCTTTTGGATCATTTGGTAGATGACAGTGATAAACAATTGTTGTGATCAATAAAAGCAGAAATCTGCACTATTTTAACAGCATCAAATCTCTACCCATCAAAAGACAATGCAAAAGTATGTTGATTGATGATAAAATTCATAATAATTCGTAACTTTTTTTAAAATTTGTGTTGTATAAATGCTGAATTGAAACTATTAGCATAAACTCAAATAATACCAGCAGGGCTTCTACTTTTTGATAAAATTTCCTACTTTTCTACCAGATCCTGTCAACAAAATTCGAGCAATTGATTTTAAGTGAGGGAGGAAGCATCGATATACTGCCAAAGCAGAAATTGTATTGTTTTTCAGGTTATTTGGACCGTTTAGTTAGTTATTAATTTTTCTTTTGCTTAGTTTGAGGGTTAAACAAACAGAGCAGCGGTCATTAAAAACTTCTGTCTGGATAGAAAAAATAATTTTGTGTTTACTACTTCATGGCCTTGAACAATAACTAACATTCATCATTAAAAATTATGGAGCACATTTTTTTGTATAGGTGAAACAGCAGTTTGCATAATAAAGCAGTTGAATACATAGGCCTATTTATTATAGGTTTGCTGACTCTCATGCTACCCAATAGCATTCAGTTGTATGTATTTTTAGTTTTTTATTTCTGTATTTTTAGGGCATGCAGAGGCGTAAACAATATTTACAATGCTCATCAAAGAGCTAGAAATGAAAGTGCTTCATTTGTCAAAAATGATTGCACTGGTATTGATCAGTAAAAATAGACAAATCCCTTTAAAAAGATGGACAATCAAGATGAACCATCATCTTGAGTTGTCTACATTTTGCATTGTGCGTTTGGAAGTGGTCTCAGAGGAGCATCATTCTTAAAAAACGCATCTTCAGAATTTGGGCATCAAGGAAGAGAGGACTTTGGAAGACTGTTTGAAATAAAGATTGGTACCCTCCCTGTCTTAGTTATTAGACTTACTTTTCAATTCATGCATGTTCTATACAGGATGTCCTGTAAGTCCTAATTCTGCCTTTACCTAATCAACCGTTTGTCATAGAAGTATGGTTCCAATTTGAAAAATGCTTAAAATGATGTTCAGAAATCACTATCAGTTTTGACTGTGAAAATACATGTCACAAAATATAAAAATTAACTTTTAAAATTTGAACATTCTATCCTCACAAACCCAATTAGAAAGTTCTTTTCTTCTCTCCTGAGGCAAACCAAAAAACATTCCATGTTTCTAAGTGGAATATTGTCTGGGATATTTGGATTCAAAAATCGGAGGAAGCTGGGAAAGAACAACATGAATGAGAGAAAGAAGCATTGTGTGTTAATTTACGCCGTTCTTTCCAAAATTTCTCTGATTTTCAATTCAAATATTTCAGCAAATATTGCTCTAAAAGTGTGGAATTTTTTTTGCTTGCCTCAGGAAAAACAGAGCAACAACTTTCTAACTAGAAACTAGAGGACAAGGGGACTGTATCAAGGTATGAAAAAATCATGATTTTTTTTTTTTTACGAAATTAACTGGCCGATTATTAATGAAAACAAATCTTGCTAATCATTAAGAATGCATATTTTAATGTCACCTAACTGCTTTTTTCTCCTAATTGCTCAAATTTAATTAAGGCATTAATGAATAAACAAATGAACTAAAAGCAAAAAATATGAAATCTAAAAATCAATGTTTATGTAACATTGAGCACAAAATAACTTCATGGATTAACATTTTTTTATGGAGAGAAAAGTGTTTTTATTCATGAACCCCCACCTCCATTAAAGTGAATGATAGGTGGCATCTCAGTATCACACATCTGGTGCAGACATGTCAATTCACTCGATGTACAACTAAAGGGCTGTTCAGCATCAATTAAATAAAACAAATTCTATTGGCAAGATTGTTTCTTGCACAATGAATGGATGTTGCTTAATAGTTTACACATTTTCATTCTTTCACAGATTTAATGAGTTTTGGTAAAAAAACGAGCAAATACAAAATTTTTATACGAAAAGTAAAGTCGAAGCCCAATGATATATTGGTACGACATCTATTATTATTTTGAATCAGCAATTCGGGAAAGGATTTATACAGAAAATTATCATGGAATTTAATCATGGGAACTGTAGGGCCACATTGCAATGCATTGAAAATAGTGCAGTTTAGCTCCCTATATTTTTCCACAATGTTTTCCATGCACAAAATCTAGAAATAGAGCAGCTTTCTTTCTGTACTGTATCTAGGGATTAAGTTCAAGTTTTTACTTACGCAAAGATCATCTATACTTCTTTTATTTATTTATTTATACAATATTATTGGCCCAAGGCCTATACAAGAGGACGCGGTAGATTACACATATGCTTTGAAACATTAGACAAGAAATTGGAGATCGTGAGGGAGTTTATGGTATTGGGGAAGAAACTGAATTTAAAACAATCTGTAGAGGCAAAAATAGGTTTTAATTTTTTGGGGTGGTCAAGTCTATTGGAAACATAGGAAGGCCTAGAAAAAATAACGGACCTATCGAAATTTAAAGTACCATGAATAATTTTGTAAAGCATGGCTAAGCAGGAGATAAGTCGGTGAGTAGCGAGTGGGTGGAGATTAAGTTTGAGATCAGAAACTGAACTCAAAGATAACCAGCAGTCATGAATAAAGCGGGCGGATTTATTTTGGATAGATTCAAGTTTGTCTATGTTACTAGAGGTGTGGGGGTCCCAGCCCTCAGCTACATAAGAAAGAACAGGAGAAATATAAGTTTTGTAGCAGAGAAGTCAGCCGTCACGAGTAGAATTTTTGAGGTTGTGGCGAAGGAAAAAGTTTGTTGGGGCATTTCTGGTAGACATAATCGATATGATTATTCCAACAGAGATCAGCCAAGATTATGACTCCCAGATATTTAAATTGAGAAACTTGGGATATGCAGGGGTGGGAAGTGACAAAGTCCATTTCAGAGCAGCAAAATATAGGATTCGGAGCAGATATTTTTAAATTGGAGCAGCGAAATGAATAATATTTTCATTAACCCTCGCCCCTTTTCAAAATAAAACAACTGCACTGTCTTTTGTTATCAAACATCTTTTCGTCAGCTTGTTTTTGGTGTTTCAGGCTTTTGACACCTTGTTTGAAACAGCGGCTGTCATAAACTTTTTCACACCAGTCTATTTAAGATGATTTTTGCTTACTCAGGGCACTATTTGCTGTCTGGAACAGCAGCCCTTCAAATGGGCTAAACATTTTCTAGTCTTAATAGATATTATAAATTTTCTATATCCAGTTTTCAATTTTTTTATACTCAGAAAGAAATTGTTGCAAAATAGGAGAGAATTTCCGAAGAATCAACATGATGGTTGGCGATTCAGCACTCATTATTTAGCGAGATTGACGATCTGACACTCGTTATTTGGCGATTTAGCACTCATTATTTGGCAACATTGGCAATTTAACGCTCGTTATTCGGCAAAGTTTCTAAATTAGCGACCATAATTCGGCGGACATGCTCTTTTCACTCCCGGAATATTTTTTTTCACGAAACATCAGGATTTGACGCAATGACGATCAACTACAGTAATTTCTACTGCTTCCAGTGGTGACTTTTTTTTTTGAAAACGGAAACTGACTCGCATTTGCGCTTTAGAGCTGAAAGACCATTGCAAACCATCCTCAGTTGCACGATCACGGATATTATTGGGGTTTCGCAATGGAAAGCCCTATGATGGGCCGATAGTTGAAGTACAGTGGAATAAAACACGTTTTTTTCGGAAAGAATTGTTTTGTGTCAAGCAGGAACAAACATTTTTTGACGTCCTTTCCGAAATTCCGGGCATACTGAAGCAAAATACGCTATTTGGCGCAGAAAAATACGAAAATACCCTAGTGGAGCAGGATGGCAATTTTGGCGCAGTGCTCCCACCCCTGGATATGGTTACGTTATTGATTATGAAAATTCAAGGGGAAGAGTTTTACGTGTAGCTCTCATGAAAACTGTTTTAGGTAAGTTAATAGGCATGTGCCAACATGTGTGAGCACCAATCTGAGATGGAAACAAGATTACGTTGGAGAATTTCTTGATCAGATCTGTCATTAATTCCGCAGTAGATTACACAATCATCAGCAAAAAATCTAGTGGTGCAGTTGAGGGTTTCAGGGAAGTCGTTTATATAAATTAAAAACAGTAAAGGCGAGAGAACCACTCCTCTTGAGTACCACCTGAATTTACAGTGGAAAAAGGTGAATCACGATTTTTTAGGAAAGCATCTAACCATTTGAGCAATTGTGCATTACGACCAAGATTTGAAAGTTTAAGGAGGAGTCTATTGTGCAGAACTTTATCATAGGCTTTAGAGAAATCCAAGATGATCCCTTTTAATCACAAATCAATATAATGCAAACTATACCAGGTTACATTTACTTCAATATCATTGAATTTATGTAAAAAACAAAATTTAAACTTTGTGATTTAGATCAATGTTTTTTGAAAAAAAAAATCAAGTGATTTAAATCAGCGTACTCTGGACTGTATAAAAATTTATATATTTTTGTTTCATGAGACACTATATTTCACTCTTGAGTGATTTCTGAACACATTTTGAAGTGAAGCTTCTTTAGTTACATAAGAGTGAAATTTTATGAGTGAAAGAAAATCTGTCGCAGAAAGTGGAACATCTTCCTCAATACTAGTTCTGTATAATGACTGATTGTGTGATGAAGTCCGAGAAGCAGATGAGATGGGGTGAAAAGGTGTCAATAAAGATTTGGCCGTGTAAGAAAATAAAGTTAGGCAGGGGGTTGGTTTGGACACTTTGTGTGGGACAAACAGTTTATTACCATTTCCTACCCCTGTGATACTGCTAGAATCGCAGAACATTTCCTTTAGTATGATGGGTGATGCACACAGTTTAGAAGAAAAGAAAATTGGGTTAGGGTGGAGTGGGAAGGAGTGTGTGTGTGTGTTCCCACACTATTCCCGTAGCCCAGAGGTTAAACAACCTAGAAAAATTTCACTTTTACGCATGACATTCTTATACACATTTTTTTTTAATTAAAACCACACCTCTACAACAAACAGTTGATGAGATAAAGGCAGAATAAGGACTTACGAGATACCATGTATATCGTGTATGTACTTCAGCTGTAATAAATTTTCAAAATGGGGAAAAGAGAGATCAACCAAGAACTACATTATATATTAAATTTAGTGGTGTGCCACATGAGCTTATTTTGTCTGGGACAATCTGAATAATGCACTTTATGCATACCTACAACATATATATAGGCTGTAACAAATTATTTGCATAGCAGATATCTCTGTGTAACTTTTGACTTTACAAACATACTTTCAATTATAAAAAGTTTTCAAATGATGTGCAGTTATTTAAAATCTCAAAATTTGTTCAAGGGGTCATATACGTAAAAAAATATTTTAAATTTTTTTATACAGACCCTGTGTCAAAAACCTAATTAGAAAGTTGTTGCTGTCTCTCTCTTTCTTGATACCAACAAAAAAATATTCAGTGAGATATTCAAATTTTAAAAATGGAGGAAATTAAAGGAAAAACTGTTTTACACCCGTATTTAATGCTGTTTGCCCAACTTTCCAATATCTGCGAATATTGCACTAAGAAACGTGGAATTTTTTTTTGTTGGCCTCAGAAGACATAGGGTAACAACTTTCTAATTGTGTTTTTGAGCACACTGGGACTGTATAAATAGTTATTTTCGTTATTTTTTCATGTATATGACCCCCACAAACAAATTTTCAGATGTTAAGTAACTGCACATCATTTGAAATTGAAAGTATATTTCGAAAGTCAACGATTACAGAGATATCCACTGCGCAAATAATTTGGGACTGCCTGTATAAGCTAATTTTGAGACCCTTGCTTAAACATACATGTTAGTTATAGCATACACTTCTCAAATCACGAAGGGGGCATGCTATAAGCAAACTCCACTGTATTTACAAAAAATATGAATTGAAACTAAATTAAAATATTCACAAATTTGGCCTAATTGTTTATATCCGGAGTGTCATTTGTACAAAAATAGAAAAACCTTTTCAGGGCAGGTACAATTTATTTCTTTCATGTCATATCTCAAGCTCATGCAAGTTTTTTCCCCTTCATAGGAAGAGCAAAGATGCATGACTGGACTTTGATTTTGTATGGCACTACAGAAGATCCTATTACAGAGGCATCGAAATCACAGATGCCACTCTCAAGGAATTCTTTCTTACCTGTAATGAAGAAATTTATACCTGTTCGGACTTATGCCAGGAGACGACCTTATCATGAAAAACCAAAAATTGCTCCAGCAGATTTAGATATAATTTCTGAAGGTGATGAAATTTTTTTCCACCTTTCCTTAATCCCATACTGTGTTGTTATTTAAAAAAAAGTTTGAGACTATTGAAACAAATTACTATTTTTATTTTTTTTATAGATCAACCCACTCGTGTGGAATCGGAAAAGAACAAAGTACAAAGCACTGCTGGTAACAGCCAAGAAAGTCATTCATCTGGTTGCTCGTCACAAAGTGCTGGAGAATTTTGCAAGTATTGGTGCCTGTTTTTAGCATTTTTGCATTTGAAAGATTGCTATTAACACTACCACAATATGACATTGAGTGTGGAGAGAGACAAGAGGAAATGGATTTCCCTGAAGCTTTAAAACCAAATTTTTAAATTTATTTTCTCCTTAAATAATGTTTCTATTGGTAGCTTTTCCAAATTTATGAGAAAAATGCAACATATCTTGTTAAAAAGAGATGAGTGAGGTAAAAAAGACATTTTTTTTTCCATCTTTTTGGTTGGAAAAAAACCATGAACCAACATATTCATCCTATGCAAAATAACATCACTTGGTCATCCATCAGAAACTATATTTATAACAAAGATCGAAATCATAAGGCCTATTTAATATCAATATTTTTATAAATATACAGCGTAAAAATAAAATGTACATTTTGTACAGTGAGCATGTATGAGAGTATTTTGAATAGCTTGCACTGTTCAACATTCGTGCCAAAGTATTATTTATTTATGTTTTTAGAGCAATGTTTGTAATTTATTTAATTTTTAGGTAAATTTTATGTTTTTTCTCAGGGCATTGGATCAAAGTTTCCTTAGTTTTACCATTTTTTCTCCTCATACCTTTTTATTGTTTATTCCTACTTACACTATATAATCATTTTTTTTAAAGAAATGGATTTATTTTGAGCATTTTCACATTAAAGTGCATTTTTTCCAGCCAATATGTGCTAGTTTTGAAGTGCATTTTGTAATACTCAAGTATGGGGGGGAGGGGTTATCTGATAAAAGCCTTTAAATTATGGATAGATAATTAAAAAAAAATGTTGCTCAAGAAATCACACAATGAAATGTTTATCCCATGTAAATGATTGAGAATCGAAATGTTATCACAAGAAGTGCTATTTTAATCTTTTTATTTGCATTTCAATTGTTCTAAAATATCTTGAATTGTCTTCCTTTGATGCTTTGCGATATTTACTTTTAATGTATGCTGTGAGATCTGATTGCTAGGAAATGCCACAAAATTTATATCCTGTAAATGTCAAATCCTGCAAAATAAAATGTTGAATTTCCAACATCTTTGTTGTTTTGTGTATCTAATTTTCAATATTTCATGAAAAGTTATTTAATTAAATATAATTTTTTAGCAAACTCTTAGTTGGTAATTTATTAAATTTAACATTTGCCAAGTATCCTTAAAAAAAGTTCATGTTTACATCTTTGGTGTATACACTGAATGGCTAAAATGCTTTCTGGAAGAGAAATATATGGAATATATCATATATGGAAAATGGGTCTGAGGCAGAAATTAATCAGGCTCCAAGGACAGTAATTCTGGTGGTGATTGTGAAAAATGTCAGCTCAAAATGCTGCTGTGTTATGTGAGCATGAAAATCCATGTCAACAAAAACGTTTGTTTTGTCTGTCTTCAGCTGGGGTAGAAATGTCAGGCAAAAAAATTTTAAGCCGAGGTATCACTTTATTCTCCTTGGCAGTTTCACCCTTGTCCCAAAAGGGTCCAGACGGCATATCAGCAAACCTTACACCTGTTTATGCATGTGTAGTTACAATTATCATTTTGTTGCTGCATTCTAACTACCAAAGTCTTATTGACAATGGAATTTAAAAGTAAAATAGGACAATTTAAAAACAATAGATGCAGCAAATAGACTTGTTTTAAAAAATACAAAGCTGGTTATGGAAATAATACAATGAACAGAAGAAAAGACAGATGTGCTAGTAAAATTAAGCCAAAATATTATATCAAAAAACACCTTCAAAGATTTAAAAATACTAATATCTGAGAATACAGTGAAACCTTAATATAACGATACTCTGCAAACCAAGAAAAAAAATTGTTATAGAGGGATTATTGTTGTATCGAGAGGCAGCAGTTTAACATTGGAGAATATAGACATTTTCAAACAAATTGCAAAAACTTTGCTGTAGAGGGATTCGTTATATTGAGTATTTTTGTAGCAAGGTTTCACTGAATACAAGTTCACCCTAAAGCAGAATGTTTTGCATTGTTCTGCAACGAGCCTGACTGGAAATGTTCTTAGTGCTTCCTACACTTTTCTTAAAATTATTCCAGATTGTTCTGCAATAGCACTGATTATTCTGTGACATGCGTCACAGATTCTGGCATATTCTGCTATGGGGCAAGTACAAATCTTTCTTTCAAAGGAATTTAAATGAAAATTTCAAGGACATAGAGATATTTCATCAAGCGATGATAAAAAAAAAGAGGAAAAAGTAACATGCATAAAATTTGTGGTGTGGGTAAGGAAAAGATTCGCCACACCACTGAATTAAAAATAAAGAGAAAAAAATAAAACCAGGAGGAAAATACTAGTGAAATATTTCACAAATAGAAAATATACCATGTTCCTTTAAAATCGAAACACACAAGAAATACCTGTACTTGAAATAGAAGCAGCTAATTTTTTTATCAATCGCAGCAAAAACTTTCATGAATATATATAAGAAAAAAAAAACCCAATGCCCACATTTGTTTACCTCTTCTACATTGAAAACAGAACAAATTATTCCAGATCTGTTTCCAAATTCCAATGATGACAAAAATAACAACAATTGTGCTGATTAGAGCTTCAGTGAAACCGACGCTTCAACATGATCAGTCAAGCAATCTTCAAGTGCTTCAGCATCTTCATTTATGGAGGAAAATACCTGAAACAATTATCAAAACCCAAAAAGTGAAAGTATGGAAACATTACAACACCACAGAATAGTTATTTGAAAGAAAAATGCATCAACTGAATTGCTAATATAGCTGTGCCAAGTTTCTGGGAAAATTTTGATACAAGATACCACAAATAAATGTGCTGCTCTTTTATGTAGTAAGACATGTCTGCAATGTAAATAAAATGATTAGTGTTCAGATTAGAAACATTTTTTCGTGTGACGAAATATCTACTACAAATCATATACCACTTTGTGGCTCACCAACTTCGCTCATACCACCATATAGCAATTTGCTACTGACCAACAGGGCCGTAGCGCATCTTATTGCCCCCCCCCCCCAATCCCTAAAAAGGGTTATGACCAGAAAAGGAGGGGTTCCGCCCCTCTCATTTTTGCAATGATTCGTTTTGTAAGAGAGTCTCTCTCTCTCTTGCAGATCATTTCAAGCAAGAAACTTAAAATTTCCAAGTAGTAAGCAAATAAGTGTACTTTATTCTTTATTGGGGGGGGGGAGGAGAGCTAATTCAGCTCGGGCCCAGCCTAGTTACAGATCTGCTGATCAAGTTGGGTAGAAAATGAAGGTGCTGTCTATTGGTGGTCGCTCAGGTTCAATAGGAAAAGAACTTATCTACGGAATCAAACCCCAAATCATCCACTGGTTCACATGTTGTTTCTAAAGAAAACTGCCACCATTGCAGAAAGGGCCAGATTAACCATTAAGCAAAATAAGCACGTGCAGGGCATCACAAAAAAAGGGCGCACCACAGACAGTTATCAATCTAACCATTTTTTTTTAAGTGTACAGTTTATTCTTTTTTCACAGAATCAACCATTTGGTAGAATAAATCCTCAAAGATCATATTGGAAATGAATGTATGTATCTTGAAATTCCTCTTTGACACCAGATGAAATGCATATGCTATTTCCTCATCAACAATATTGAAATCTTAAATCTACAGAAACGGAATAATATTGCAAACTCTAGTTTAACGTTAATTTTTGGAATGAGATGCCACAAATTTTCCATAAAGTAAACCCAGGCAGTGCCATCTTAACACATGGGCCCACCCGAGCACGGCCATGGCTTTAAGGGGCCTCATGATGAGATTTGGTGCTATGAATTTCGAGAAAAAGCATACAAATATATGAGTCTGCAGAATATCATTTAGCCCGGGGGCTCATGATGCTGTTAAGACAGCACTGTGCCCAGAGCATTATTAGCATCTCGGGGTGATGGGAGGGTCTCGGGACAGTAGAGGCTTGGGGTTTAGTATAGGATCCTATGAATTGACTTTAATTGCAGGAGGCGATGAGAAGAAAAAAAATTGAAAAAGGGTGCGATGGAACGAAAATTTTGCGTAACTATACTCTAGACGTCTAGAGGCCTATGCAGTTGGGGGAGGGGGGCACCTCCCAAATGACAATTAAAAAGTAAAAAGAAATATTTGTAAAAAATAATTAAAATATCAAAAGAAAATACCTTTATGTGTTACCAAATTAATATCTGTTAATTTAAAATGCTTTTTTTGAAGGTTAGTAACCCAAAATTTCTCTGGAAAGATTTCTTGTGCCCCTCGATAGGTCGATCCTGTGTACCTTCCTCATAGCGTGACTTCTCAGGGCCCCAAGCAGTCATGCTACAGCCTTGATAGGCCCCCCCTGGCAAGGCTGTAGGCCCCTGGGCTTTTCCAAGGCTCCCATCTAGCTAAAAATACCTGCCTTCCAATTTGCAACTCACGAAAATTGTAACCAGATCTAATTGTCACGAGACCCTCTTTGCACTCAGGGTCTCCGAGGCTTGCCCGGGTGTCCCATGCGTCAGAAAGGCACAGCGTGAGCCAACTTTTACAGAATGAAGATATGAACTAAAATGTGCACATCTATGGGTATAACTCATATATGGATCAACTGCGTAGTTTGATCCAACGTAGAAGCAAAAGAAATGCTACCAGGTCTACATTACAAATGAACTCGAAAATGTATCAAAAAGAAAAGGTACCCAATCATGGCGATTAATCAAAAGAATAGGGTACTTATGAATAATGTGGCTATGCTAAGGTTCAGTGGTTGCTCCTGAAGCTGGTTCAGGAAATTCTAAAAAGCAGTCAATGGGAGAAAATAGCTTGAAATATTTTTAAAAGACTAAAACAAAAGATAAGAATCAAAGTTTTATTTTATTTTTTTGAAAATATGAAAGCAAAATTCCAAAAAAGTACATTTTGGCAAATTGAAAAACAGTGATAGTAACATTGACTTGCGCTTCTTTGGCCTGCTCAATTCTAACAAATAAAATGCAAAATTTGTTAGAATTCTTAATTAAGAAAAATATTAATAAAAAAGCTACAGAAATGTAACTTTATAATTTTGAAGCCAGAATTATGACAAGCACTGAAGCAAAAACTTCCAGAACAATGGAGAGGCTTGATGCTTCATCTCTGTTGAAAGTAGAAGCAGATGTGTGTTCATGTAACATTGGTTTTGAAGATGTCAAGGACTTTGCAAAAGTAGGAAAAGTGAGAGTTGGGGAGGAACCTTTCAAATAAATACAGCGTGTGCTTAGAAATACTGTGATATTCACGTCATATTCTGCCACCTGCAATTGTAATTCGCAGAAAAACTTCACATGACATTTTATGCTACGAAAAATAAAATTTCATTTGACGTTTTTTTTTTTCAATGTGGATAGATAGATGAGAACATAGCCCCCACATCCTCGAGCAGGGCCCTGAGGCTGAGATTTTTTGCGGTCCCCCAAGGCCACACTTTAACGGGTCAATTTATGATGAATTTTTAATGTAAAAAACAAAACTGATGAAAATTGTTCCCGGGTTCTGTCAGCCCCACCCTTATGGAAGCCATGGATGGGAAATACCAACACCCTGGAGGGGATTCGGCAATATTCAATGTTGTCAATTCTCACCAAATTAGCCTTCAAATGCAAAAAAATCTTTGAACTGTGTAGTCAATGGCATGAAATTGTGGGGAGGAAGGGCACAAAATTACTTAAGTGCTTAGGGCCTTCAAGCATCTTAATCCGGCCCTGATCGCAGGCCATTTCATAAGAAATTCAAACTGTGGTGGGCTACTTTGAAAAAAGGGCATGCTACGTGATATTACTGGTGGGACAAAAACCCCACTAAAAAAAGCTTGCACCATCCACCAAATACTTTTCAAGTATGGGTGCTAGTTTCTTTATCCTGGAGTCATAGAACTCTACCGCCATTGCCAGAACTCCATTCCAAGTTATTTTCTGATTTTGTCATCGTTGCGAAAGTGCCACAAAGATCAGCGTTATGTCCAGAGAATTCACATCACTTGGTTGGTTTGTTATATCCGATCTAACAAGTTAACATTCCATGGGAACAGGACCAAAAATGTTGTTTACCATAAGTTGGGTTCAACTGCATTATAGGAAGTAAGAAATTTTGAATATGGGAAAATACTGAAAGTTCTCACCTGGTTGAATTTTTCTAGCTTTTCCCTGTTAGCAACCTTCATATTACAAATTACTTCGTGGTTATTTTTAACAGCAGCGAAAATTTTTTCGTTTCGAGCATCTAATTTCTTCAACACTTTCTCCAGAGCTAACCTGTGCCTGAGCTTAACATGATAAATATGGTCCCTCATGTCTTTGGGAGGATTACCAGATGGCCTCCTGAAATGAAGGAATATATTTCATTAACAGACATAGTTTTTCATGTAATACAGGCATCCCTCGCTTTATGGAATTAATTGGATACTCAAAATGATCGTGTAAAGTGAGTTGAATATAAGATGGGGATAAAGGGGGTTTTCTTCAGAAGTATACAAAATAAATAAATAAACCGAACTGCCAGCAGCAAAATAGTTTTATTTTGAATGACTTAATTATTCAAACTTGTAAATAAATCTTGTCAACTTGGGCAATATGAATAAATTTAATTAATACTTTTCACTTCTCTCTGCCTTCATCACTTCTGATTGATTCTAGTGAATGTGGATGTTTTCATTCCTGAAAGACCTTAGTGTGATAGGCTGTTAACTTTCTTAATGAAAGCAGTCTGGATTCAGCTGACAAGCAGTATTCTTAGCCTCTTTATAAAAACTTTAGAAGCAAAAATCACTCTCATTGTCACCATATAATCAAGAGAATGGGAAAGCAAAGTAAATTTTGAAATACTTTGTTAATTTACCAAGCAGGCCTCTTGTTTTCCTCGTCATCATATTCTGAAATTATTTCATCCAAACCATCCAAGAGTGGACCGACACTTTCTTCTTCACACAGCTTATTCACCTCCAGACCACAAATGTTTTTCAGTTGAGTACAAAGTTGTTCATAGAGTGACTTGACAACTTCTGGGTGCTTCCTATATACCTCCACATAGGTTTTTTGAAAAGCAGAAAATCTGTAACGAAAAAATTCATTACAAATTCTAAATGTAGTCTGGAGAAAAATTTTGTTAGTTATTTTTAAGTGAATGCCTATTCTATAAAATACAACTGAACTTCTCTATCTCAAAACTGAGGGCGGGGTTTTTCTTCTCGCAGAAGAAAAAAAAAATTGCCAACACATCACCAAAAGATATTATACTATATATGCTACCACAAGGAGTCCCCCATCAAGGGATTAGCACCAACCTCTCGATGAGTATAAAAAAAAAACAAGCCTGCCGTTCGGAATCGGCAATAAATTGTAGGTCCCGGTCTAATTAGCCCTCGTGTGCAGAAAATGACCGTGGTGCGACAAAAATTATCAATGATTATACTATAGCTGTTCCTCATTATTATGATAATAACATTAACATAGTCATAGAGGATGATTCTGTAAGCGGGGCTGTGCCAAATTTGGCGATTTTTAATTGCAACAAGGATTTTCCCCCTTGGCGACCTAAAATCTTGAGTTGTGCTCCAAGCATCTTCAACATTATGAAAATCGTGATGGCTAACAAAAAAAATTCAGCAATTCCTTTTTGGCAATCTAGAACATGGCAAGGAGGAATTCTGCAACCAATGAACCCATGTTGGCCACAGGATTCACAGACCCATTTGGATTTTGTGTCCCTATCCCAGGAAGCCCAGCGACAACTAAATTTCTTGGTGTGATCGCTGTTCCATACCATGCTAGCTGCATTTTTCGGGCAAGAAACTAATTTTTCTTTCGCTGGTATCACACCAATTTCTGTCAAAAGCTAAAGCATATTTTGTCCAATTTACAATCTCAATAAATTTCAATAACAAGACTATGCTGGCGGCAATAAAGAAATGGAAATAAATGGTGCTAAAATAGATAAAGATTGCACGATGGCTTGAAAAACATGACTGTCGCCTATGAAAAATCTTGAAAGAGCAAAAGTGCCAAGGTAATCGGTACAGGTGTTGTATAATCCAGACCGCCAAATCCAATATAATCCAGATCGCCAAGGGCGCTATAAGTCGCCAACGCTCTCAGTTCTGCCGATCGGCGCTCTCACTTGTTTTGCAGGGTTGTCATTGTTCTAGATTGTTCCTCAGTAGCTTCTTTCTAGAAGCTTCCATTACCCATCTATTATAGATGGCACGGGCGATTCAAACGGATAACGACATTTTTTTCCCTTTGTGCAGTAGCGCCGTTGTCTTGGATTATTCCCGATTACCTTTAGCTAGTTGTTGTTTTTAGCGTGTCTTTTCAAACGTTTGAATACCCATTTAGTTTTTTTCGTTCCGGGCGTTAGGATTGCACGAACCAGATTACATTTTCGTCGATCGGTAAGGTTGTATCCTTTTTATTTGTTTTTCTTATTAATATTCGTTATTTTATTTAATTTCCGTTATTTAAAAGAATCTGGATACCCGGAAAAAGTCCGGGTTTTAATTTTTTTATACCTAGAATATACTTATTTATACTTCACGCACGACCGTTGTTTATTTAAATATACTATTATATTTCATTTATGTTTCATGATATTTTTCATATTTGAATGGGTTTTTATTATTGTTTTCCATGCTGGCGATTTTTTTTTTTCCGGTGTCCGCAGTGTCTAACGGCCTTGGCGACTTTTGGTCGGGTCGTCGGACATGTTTGACGCCGAAAAAAAATTCGCCAGAAATCGCCAATCTCTGGATTATACAGCACCTGTTCCCAAAAACAAATTAATATGCTCACCTTATTCGCTCGATAAAGTTATTTATCATCACAGCTAAAGATCTTCTCAACAGTGTAGCTAAACGTCCTTCTCCGTACTTATTCAGAGTCAAATAGTTGGGCTCTTTAGCGCTTATTTTTCCGTCACCTTCCGCCATACTCAGGTTTGCTTTCTCTTCCAATTTTTCTCATACAGTCAAAGTCTGAGAATCTACAACACAGCTTAGCTTACAGCTCGGCTCTTAACCCAGGTTGACAATATTTTTGTTCCCGTCCCGCCATTTATTATCAACCTCTTTTATCCAGTGCCATTGGCTACCGAGGCTTTTTTCTGAGTTTGATGTAATAAGCCTCATCAAATGACGTCGCTAAGAAGAGCTATATAATAGCTAAACTGCCAATTATTGATGAAATTACCTACAAAATTGTCAATCAAGGTTTACATTGAACTTGCAGGGGAATTAAAATTTGTGTTTGCTTGAAAGAAAGAAAAAAAAAAAATAGATGTCTAATGTTTTCATTCTTAAAAATTATTAAGATGACCAAATTTAATAGGGAAAGATATGGAAAATGATCTGCATCGGACATCGCCAATTGGCGATAAAAAAAGGATGCCAATTGTTGGAAAATTGCTAACGGGCAAGAAATTTTTGTGAATTAAAATATATTTCCGAGGAAAAAAAACGTCGGACATAAACAAATACGTTGAATGAATTTTTTTTTTGTTTATTCACGATTTTTTTTTATTATTCCCAGTATGGGAAAATCGATTTCATCCATCAGTCCTGATTTCAATAAACATTGCAAATTCAAGTTGATTTCGTTAAAAAAGAAATGAAACTTTTTTTTGTTGAAAATTTGAGATGATCAACAAATTTTTGATAAAATACAAAAGGTCGTGGCGGTATATATGGTCAGACATAACAATATCGATTGATGTTTACATTAGGGTTTTACTAGATTACGGCTTCGAAGAGCGTTTGACGGTAAAATGTTACAGAAATGACATAAAAAATTATTTATAGCACTTGACATGAATAAAAAACTTTTAAATTCGTTATTTTTGATTTTTTAAATGTAAAACATCCGTGAAGCTGTTTTTCTTTAATATTACTTAATTCAAATCGAAATCTTATAAGACCCATATTTTATGATGGTTTGTTTGTGTGGGTATTTTTGGATTTATTGTCATCATCACCTGTTAATAGGCGGTTGATTAGCTGGAAAAAAAATTTGAATGAAAGCAGAAGATATCACTTTTCATTTTTTTGCAGAATATTTAAAGGGAAAAACAGGAAGGCTTTGCTGGGAAATTGCGGCCCAGGTATGCAGTCACAACATAGAGATGGTGTGCGCAACAGGAAGAAGGGTGGACGTATGACTCTGTCAGAGGGTATGTCAAGTTTCATTTTTCGAATCTATAGATTTTCATTGAAAAAAAAAATTAAATCTATAGATCTTCATTGAAAAAAAAAATTGAATCTATAGATCTTCATTGGAAAAAAAAAATTCCATTCAAATATATTTCCCTTTATTATAATTCCCAATATACGGTATACCCAGTGTTATCCGAAAATATAATTTTGAAGAGTTATATTCACTCCTTTCTAAAATTTTAAGGGGTATTTTTTCTTTCTTTTTATCAGTGACGAATAATTCTACTACAAAAAAAGAATACTCGATTTGAGGAGTGAAACAAATTTTGATGAGTAATTGGCAAACAATGCTCATGATAGAGTAAGGTTCTCGTGGGCCCTGTGCTATGAACACATCGTGATAAGGCAGGGGTTCTTAACCTATGGGTTGCGACCCAAACTTGGGTTACAAGGTCTTCCGAGATAGGTTATTCAAATCCACTAACACCTTGCGCTAGGGGTCATCACCCAAATAATTATTGGTAAAACTCAAATTACAATTGGTAAAATTTACTAAAAACCAGTTTGTTGCAACAGCTTTCGAAAGTGTCTACAACAAGGCTGGACAAATCGGATGCGCCAGGTCGCCATGGCAACAAAAAAATTGATATTGGTGCCTAAAACTTTCTTCGTGTAAATTGTAGGGCTAAGAGTAGCACAAAATGTTGCTACTCTTATGTAGCAACATTGTAGTCTAAACTTAATGTAGTCTTTCTTTCTCTCGCCCCCTCCCCCCCAGAAAAATTATATCTTAAATCTTTTCTTTTTTTTCTTCTAGCAAGCCGACTTCTCCGAAAACGAATCTCGGTGTCCCGACAGTTACTTGCAGCAGGCCAGCTCTGGAAGCATAGCCTTCCTTGTCATAACTGTGATATTGTAGTGACCTTCCCTCCAGCAGCTACTGAGGAGACTTTGGTTTGGCTTTTGACTCAGCTACGTACCAACGTCCCAGAGCTAGCAGTAGAAGTTCGTCATCATAGACATACAAATGTGTATGGGTTTTACTTGACAACTTCATATGAAAAGTAAGTAAAAAACAAAAATGATTCCAATTTTTTATTGTATGTCAGTGTAAATGTTTCTGAAGTTGTGAATGTTTACAGCCTAAAATTAATGTGGGAAGTGAAAGCAATGTGTAATAATATGTGTAAAACTTACTCCCAATAATAATTACTTATGAAATGATGGAATTTGACTTTGACAAGCATCAGGTCGCCATGGCGACTAAAAAATTAATAATGGTACCTCTTTTCTTTTTGTATATTAACTCAATTGAAATCTGGAAACAGTAAAATTATCAGAAATTATGTCAGCGAGTCTGCTAGCATGGGAAAAAGGTCCCTAAGTCCCAGACAAGTCAAAGAATACATTATTTTGAACTGATTTTGTCAAGGGGAAAAAAAACTTGATGCCTATAAAATTTTGCTGTGCCTAAATTTTTTTCCATTTTTTTCAAACCCTGATATAGAATGGAATCTTTGAAATTTTTAAACGTAAGTTCTATCTTTGAGAAAAGTGAAGTCAAATTATAAGATTTTGAAATGCGTACAGCAGGATCTTTCTAATCCACATTTTTAGGTTTAAAACCATCCCTCCTGTGTTTATTTCATTCCCCAAAAGAATCCTACATGGTAAGCCCTTGGAGCGTATACGTTAGATTGAGATTAAGGCACCTTATTGAACTGAATCGAAACGTAGTTGTGAGATAGGTTACAACGGGTAAACAGAAAATTTTCTGATTGGACAGGTGGCACAAGTGAAGTCCCTCAAGAAAGTGTCCTTAGTCCCTCATTTTTTTCACTTTTCTTCAAAAAACTTGATCAGATTATTGACAAGATTATTAGTAAATTTGCAGATGATGTGAAGCTGATGGTTGTAGTAGAAAATCCAAGCAATAGGGAAAGTCTCCGACTAACTTAAATATGATTGCAGTATGGGCAAATAAGTGGAGCATGACCATGGCATTCAATGTTCGCAAGTGCATGGTTGGTTATTGGAGTTTGAACAACCCTCAGTTTTACTTACAAGTTGAATGGTGAAATTATTCTGGATGCAACTAGACCCACCGATTTAGGAATTCTTGTTGATGAACAGCTTAGGTTTTTATAACATCATGATCAAAAAAGCAAGTATAGAACGCTTGTTTTAATTCTTAAAAAGGTCCCTTCATCTGTTGTAGTTGTGGCATTTGTTTTTTGTATCTCTATTACCTTACACCTCTATTATTTTATTGTGAATATTTACAAAATACAGTTAAAAAATTTTCTTCAGGACTGGGATGAAAAGAAGTATGTTCGAAACTTTCAATATTGATTATATTATGCTATTTAGCATGAAAGGTTTATTTATAAATACAAGGATGTGGCAAGCATACATAATAATAGTTAAGGCCACAACTAGATGCTTGGTCAGCCGGGGCAAGCGCTCATTTTGGTGCCCCTTTATAATGTGGAAGAACAGGACAAAGGATGAACTTCACACCCTTCTAGTCTGCTGCCAAGGGCACCAGATCCACCTGCTCCCACCACTCTAGTTGCAACCCTGATAATGGTAGTAATACTCAAGTGCTAATAAATAAATTTAAAAAAAAAAGCCTTCGTAAACAAATTTATGACAGATTATTATGATGAAATGTTATGTTTGTTTTGTTTTTTTTCTTATGCATTTGATTATCTGGGATCAGTTTTTTATCCTTCGTGTATGTTTTTTTTTAGTTTACTCAAAGGTGCGGAAGAAGCTCGTTTCAGGAAATCCCTGAAGTTAGAATATGGAGGGGGAATGAAGGAATTTGTTTATGAAGAGCGGGAATGCTTTGAAAATGCTGAAGACAAAAACAGGTTTCTGAGCACCCAAGAAATTCAAAGTATCATATTGAACTTGCTGTATGGCTTGAGAGCATCCGAAGGTGATGAGCTGTGCCACGTCAAATTCATTGAAGGGCAGCCCATAGGTATGATAATAAATAGCTTCTAATTGACTTGAGAAAATATTTTACATTTTCCTTTTATAGACCACAAATAATTGAATATTATCATTATTATAGATTATATTCAATATTTAAAATACAGTAATTTCAGTGTGTATAATCTGCAATGTTGGCATATAATCCGCACCTGAAAAATTTATTCATCTGTAATGAAATCTTAAGGAATGAAAGAGGTTGTTGTCCCATTTTTTTATATAGAAAATATTCATTTTTTTACTCGCCATCTACAAATTGTTCAAAAATAATTTTTTACAAGTTACTTTTAAAATATTTATTTCCATTTGAAATTCTTAAGAAAAGCTGCAGATAAGACAAAGTGCCGGTGTGGTGATCGAGTAGCCATAGTGTCGAACTCCCTTCGTGAGGTCCTAGGTTTGAACCCCACTGTCGTCGCAGTGGTGGTCAGCTGAAGTTAGTTTTCTGGGGTTCCCAACTTCGAGGTGCGAATGCAAGCCGATCTCCCCATTAAAAAAGTCTTGCTGCAGAGAGCAATAGGCCTACAATGATAAAGTATTCAAACATTACACTTCACTCATTATTCAAAAAATATGTGGTACATGGCAGCACTATAACAAGCATTACACAGCAACAAGCTTCACGTTAGGTTCATAACACAGACATGCACCTCCCAACATGTACCAATTCGTTAGAAATTTCGCAGAGGAATATTGACGAGGTACATGTCTGGTTTAGTAAATAAGACAAAGTGGTATAAGTTGGAAGTAAAACATTCCCATATGTTTTTTTTATGTACAAAACTGCAGATTGTACACAGGAAAGTATGGTATAGGTATGCTATAGTTCTTGTGACTGGTTCAATGTAGTATTTACAGAAACATGTTTTCTCTCACTAGCAGGAATGAAAATCACACAGAACCCCTGCTGGGCAAAATGCTTTCTGTATTCAATACTTTTGAAGGAGACAAAAAAAGCAGTACTCTTGTGAAGGGGCAAGAAATATTTTCAATTTTCAAGGGTCTTGTCTACCCCTCCTTTCCCATGTTAGATAGTCTGCAAGTGAAAAGAAAGAAAATATTTCTTTATAATAACGCTGGGGATTCATCTCCTGTGTGGAACCAAAGGATGGTCAGTTTGCAACTTGTAAAGAACCCTTAATGTAGATTTTTTTTTTATCCCATGCTGATCAAACAACTCAATTTCTTATGTGGAAGTGTTGGCAATTCCATTAACATTTTGAACATAAAGAAGATGTAAACACAATGAAAAAAAAAGCTTATATTGTCTATGTTGTGATAACGATAGTGCTTATGAAACTCTTTTATGATCATTTTTAGTACCCAAATGCTTGGCTGAAGGTATTGTTTCTCAAGTTCTTCCTTTGCACAACTCTGAGGATCTGAATAAATTGAAGCGAAATTGGGTGCAGGCTTTCATGAACACACAGCCTTTAAGTATGATTTGTATTATAATTTTTCTTCTCAATTGTATTTTGCATAAACTATTTATTATTAATATTCTTTAATATGAAAACTGTCAAAAAAATATTGTAAAAAAAATTTAAACTAAATGAATATGAAGATTTTTGCAAATTTTACTGAATTTATCAATTTAAGAATATATAAATATGACAAATAAGTACAAAAAGTCAAACAGTAACACAAACAAAAATGCATACATAAAAATAAACATAAAATTAGGAACATTCACTCTGTGACCCCAAAGGACTAGGGTGTCCTTCCAGCTGGTCTATAAGACTAGTCTAGCAACTGTTGTTATATTTTCAAAAATTTGTTAACTGATTAGGGTTTTATGGAATTTATTTTGCTTTTTTTTCCTTTTTTTTAAATGTAAGATAAACACAATTCTTTAGTTAATACAAATCATGTGTACACATTTACATTTCAATCTTACGTTAAGTGTGATATTATCTTAAGTGTGTATCTTAAGTTGAAATCATTCTGCATGGCTGTCTTAAATAAGCGGAGCGCTATAGCTTTACCATATTTCCCCCATATTAGCAAGCATGCCGGGAATTATCGAGCGACACCAACATGGCGGAAATTCGAATCATAGATTCTGGAAAATTCTTAAATATCTTTATTATAAAAATCCATTGAAACTGCTGAATGCATACTGTGATCCTTATTAAACTATGTTGTGATAACGAACATTTGCCACTGTGGTGGTCGAGTGGTTATAGTGACGGACTCGTTGTGATAACGAACATTTGCCACTGTGGTGGTCGAGTGGTTATAGTGACGGACTCGCGATGCGAGGATCCGGGTTCGAACCCCACAGTGGTGGTTGGCTGAAGTTGGTTTTCTGTGGTTCCCAACTTCAAGGTGCAAATGCGAGCCGATCTCCCCGTTAAAAAGTCTCGCCACAGAGAGCAACAGTCCTACAACGATAAATCACTCGATCATAACACTTCACTCATAGTTAGAAAAACTGGTGGCAGATGGCAGCACTACACATAACAAGCATTACAGAGAAACAAAAAAAAAAACTTCACGTCAGGTTTCAGTACACGTACACGCACATTCCCGCATGTACCGATTCGTTGGGGGTTCCGCGGTAGTAGGTAGGGCCTCCAAAAAATGGCTAGGGGATCCATGATGTTCTTAAGTCAGCCACCTCGTTGGGCAATTTGCCTGTTGTGGCTTTGTAGTTGTATTTGTATTTGTATTTAAAACCTGTTTTTTTTTTTTTTTTTTTTTGGCATGTCGGGAAGACCAGAACCCAACATTCAAAAATCTGGTGTCCCTCGAGTTTGACAGCATAGCAGCTTATGTGGAAGAAAACGATAGATCTCAAATTAAAAGTTTTGACAGAAGTTAACTAGAAATAAATGTCACAAGCCAAAACAGCAAAATTTGAACTGAATATTCCAAACAGTACTTTGTTCACCATTATTAAAAACCGTGATTCAATTATGAAACCAGCAGAGTTGAGGGTTTTATTTTTTTTGCGAAGTTGGTCACAGAGGAAGGGAAATTCCAACAGTTGGAAAAAGTAGAGAAGCTAAATTTTATGATTTGGTGAAAACGTTTGATAGAACGACCTCAAATTGTCCATTTTCCATGGAAGGAAGGGAGAGGGGTTGTTATAATGAGCATAGACTGTATTGTGAATAGATGATACATTTCAGACATGATTTATTTTTTAGAGTTCCAGGTGGTGTCGTTTTTTTTAGCATCTTTGCATGGGAAAAATGTTGATAGTATTGTGTTACATTATTAAATTTTTTCTGTATTTCTTTTCATTTAGATGACATATGTAACTATTTTGGAGTTAAAATTGCCATCTACTTTGCTTGGTTAGGACATTATACTAAAGCATTAACTGTTCCAGCATTTTTTGGGTTCTTCATGTGGCTTTTCTATTATGGTAGAGACCAGGTATGTTTTACATATTCGTGTATCTACAGGGTGGTTATACTTTTAGTTAATCTGTGCTCTGAATACTTTTTCAAAAACTACTCATCCGAACATAGCCAAATTTTCAGGATATCTTAACGAGACCATGGGAGACAGATTTCTGCAATAAAAAAATAATTCAATTTTTGACCAGCACATGAATAATTTGCACTTTTTATCAAATTTTCCTTTTTTTCATGGGTCTATACAGCTTATATATCAAGTTTCAATGAGATATGTCCACCAGAATGGGCACTACAAAATTCGATAAAAGCGCCAATCATTCACCTGCTGGTCAAAAAATTAACTCTATTGTTTTATTGCATAAATCTCTCTCCCATGTCTCATTTAGATATCCTGAATATTTGGCTGTGTTCAGATGAGCATTTTTTGAGAAAAACTATTCAGAGTATGGGACCCTTAATTATAACTACCCTGTATAATATATATGTCATGGCCAGAGCTTGAAATGGCTGATTTCAATGTAAATTGACTTGCCAATGTGTCTGAATTTCAGGCTTTGGCTGGCCAGTTCGCAAAATGGCTGAAGATACCTGGCCAAAGTCAAAAGAGAAAAATGCATGATTGATGTGGTCATTGCCAAACTTTTTGGTCACCCCCCCCCCCCCAACAGCAAATGTGGCGAGAAACAGGGATGTGAGAACTTAAGGCCACGACCAAAGGGAGCAGCCATAGCTCCTATTGCCACAATGCCTCACTATAGTGATTATCTTCATATTGATTTATACAAGAAGCAATAGCAAACGTAGCGAGAAACAGGGATGTGGGTACTTAGGGCTTTGACTGTAAGAAGCAGCCACAACTCTCACTATAGTGATTATCTTCATGTTGATTTATACAAAAAGTAGATCATATCATATCGTGGTCACAAAGAGGTAATCATTTTTTTTACCTTCAAAACTGGAGAAAAACAACTTTTTCATATTTATTTATTATTTATTTACTATACAAATATGAGAATATAAGTACTCGCAATGAAACCGATGTCAGACGAGAAGAATGTCACAGAAAGAATGACCTCTTCTGATAAGCAGCAGACAGACACAATAAAAATGTCACAATATGGCGCCTTCTTTGTTCCCACGTGCATGCCACCGTCAAACCATAAATAATAGATACATTGCCTGACGAACGCCATCGAAAGATGACTTCCGAAAAGCAGCAGATGAACAGTATTTTATTTGTAATAGGTTTGTTTCTGAGTTGATGATGTCACGTGAAGCTGATCCAATAGAGCTACTATTTATAGCCATGTATCATATGTCGCAATGAAAAGAATGCATGTTCCACCTACCTGAGTGTAGAGTCTTACATCAGACTTTGGCTAGGAATCTCTGGTTACTTCGTGAATTTTCCAACCAAAACTTGAAAAATACTGGTTATTTCTGAAATGCTGACTTTTGCCTGTCAGCCAATTCGCAAACTGACCGGACTCTGAACTTAGGTCGCAACATATATATGCTGCAACTGTTTCAAAGTTATCTTAAAAATCAGATCATGTAACAAATCATTAAAAAATTGTTATATCTAAAAAAATTCATGTTATAGCATGATAAGTTCGGAAATACATTTTTGCATTTCTATGGGTTTGAAATTTATTGTATTATTTTATATATTTTACACAGGCTACTGAAGATGTTTGCTTCGTTGTTTTCGCTCTCTTCAATGTTTTCTGGGCAACTTTATATCTTGAGTCATGGAAAAGATATTGTGCTGAATTAGCATATAGGTGGGGTACCTTGGACACTCAGAATGAACTTCTGGCTGAACCACGTCCACTTTTCACAGTGAGTGATGTTGATATGACTCTTTGGAAACAATTTGCTTTCTCAGGTAGAAATTAGTTTATTTTTTTCTTCTAAGGCTGATATAGCATATTATCACCTGCCATTGGAGACATCATTTATTGCAGAATATTGTATGAACATGGTTATTTTTAGGTAATAAGCATGAGTTTTTTTCCATCAGCTATTATGACACACATGTTCTGTCATTATTTGATTAAAAAATCAATACAAAACAAAAAATACAAAACACTATTCTGTTGTTTGCCAAGTATGTGTGCTGATTTGAAATAAGAAAGTAACCTTTAGGATTTTTTGGTCCGAAAGTCACTGTCTACTGTAATGACAAATGCTCATTCATAAACATCCTCCAATCTCCATGTACCACATCGTCTATTGTAATTGTCGATGGTTAATCAGTGACAATTATGATGTAATTGGAGTGGTTAAAAACAAAATGAAATGAAATGCTTACTGCTAAGCATCATAAAATGTATTTGAACCATTTAAAATGACTATGTAAATTATTTACTTATACCTGTCAGGTAATTTTACATTCCCGACTAAAGTAATCACAGTTTGGCACCCTGCCTTCATTTCACACCTGAATATCTTTTTTTTTCATCCAAACAGATATATTCTTTTTCTTCATCAAAAATCCTTCCTCCTGGTCTTGGAGTAATGACCATTGTAACTCTTTGAACCATGTTCCCATTTTTCATTTGTTATGTTCCCTTTTGAATGAAAAATACAGAATGGAATGAAAGAGGTGGATATGTTTGCTTTTGATAGAAACGACTAACTTTACATTGTGATTTCTATCAAGTATTACCGTTTTGATAAACCCTAGTACATAATTTGACAAAACTCATCCCAAATATTCAGAAATCATTGAAAAGTGTACTAAAAAAAAATGGAAATAATGTTCCCCTTTGAAAATAATCTCCTCAAATGTGGAAGTTCTTGTTCACAAAAAAGCTGAAGAAATTTGGATACTGTAGTTAAACTTGAACTAGCATTAACACGAGGTTTTATCAGAAAATTTTAGGAATGATATTCTTAAAAAAAATTATCATAAATGCTGCATCAGCAGAAACACAGGTCATCATTGAAAAAGAACTTGTAAAAGTTAAATTCTGTAATATTTCTTCCTGAAATTAAGGTACAGTAAAACTGTGATTAACCATCATCGTCCAGACCAGGGCTGTGACGGATAACTGAATAGGGATAACAGAAACCTTTTAATACAAATGTACCATAACATGATTTTACTGCTGGCTTAGAACGAAAATGAAAATAAAATCCTTTAAAAGAGTGACTAATACATACATATTGTTTTTAATTATACAAAATGATCAATATAAGGCCAGCCCAGGCAGTGGTGACATTGAAAATAGCATAGCATCCTTTATGTTGTATCTCTTCCAAAATTCTTTGACAGTCATGGAATCATCAGATGAAAGCTTTTCTGTAACCTTGCTTCATATTTTCAATCATGCACTGGTCCATAGCCATAGACTGGGTAAGTGGAGTTATATTCTCTGGAAGAAAGAGGCATGTTGTTTTGCCATCATCACTTTTGAGTTCACAAGAGGGGGGGGGGAGGGGTGTCGGGTCATTGATCATTTTTGTCGCACTGTGGTCATTTTCTGCACACAAGGGCTAATTAGACCGGGACCTAGAATTTATTGCGGATTCCGAACAGCAGGCTTGTTTTTTTTATACTCATCGAGAGGTTAGTGCGCTAAGTCCGCGATGGGGGACTCCCTGTGGTAGCTATTTTTTCTGTGGTCATATCGCTGTTTCTGTTGTACACCTGTGTCAGGAAAGTTTTCTGACAAGGACGAACCAGGTATCGAACTCGCGACACTTTTAACCATCCTTTGGTACTTTAGGCAATTATCTTACCGATCTACCGCCCCCCTCAGGGCATTGTCCATTAATAGCAGTGCTTCTTGCGGCAACTGCTTTTCGGCCATATGAACTCTAACTTGAGGTACGAAAACATTCAGGAACCATTCTGGAAAAACTGTCTGGTCCATCCAATCACTTTTTTGGACATGATAGTTCACAGGCAATGCATTCATATCTAAATTTTTGAAGGCACATGGTTTTTTGGATTTACCAATTACAAGCCGGGGTAATCTATGATTGCCTGTGGCATTTGCACAGACCATAGCAGTGATCTTGTCTTTTTGGACCTTAAAACCTGGGATTGTTTTTTCCATATTTTTTTTAGATGATGACGAATACATAAACTGACATTTAAATTAAGTTTTACTGTATTTGTAAGTCTGTAATATTGTCAAACTGAATATCAATCTATGTGATTCAATGTTTATGAACATAACTGAAAGTTCTTTTCTATTTTTTCTTTATTTTTAACTCTTAATTAGGGACCATTGGTTAAAAGCCCAATCACTGGAAGAATGGAGCCCTCATATCCTACTTGGAAAAGGAATTTGTTTCGTTATTGTGTCAGCCTACCCGTAATTGTGTTTTGCTTGTTCATTGTCTTCGTTGCAATGTTCTTGATATTTGAGCTGCAAGTACGTCTAGTTTGTATACATGATCATATCATTGGTGAAATGTTTCAATAATTTTGTTATAAATCTATTTTCATTTACTGTTATGTGTAATAATAGAAAAACCCCATCTTTTTTTTGTAAATTTTCATTCAGTTTTGACTCACTGTCTCTCCGCAGAGAGCAGGCAGACCTTCAACATGATACTTGCATAACATAAAAATTCAAGCATGTACCATCTTCACTTTAAACTATGGAAAACAACAAAATAAATATGTTAGGGTCACACACATACATGCACACACAAAGCATTCCTGCATGTACTAATTTGTTTAAAATTTCCCAAGGAATATGCACTAATTAGTTATGATGGGATTAAATAGAGCATATTATTATAATTTAATGAACTTAGTTTGAGGCAAAGTTAGACATAAACTCAGTAATGAGCATTGTTTTAAAGTTGTTTGCATGTTTCTGAGATACTTTTGAATCTAATTTTGTTATTATGTTTCCTGCTCCCATTGCAGACATGGTGGGACCAAAAGATTCAGTCTCAGGGATTTCCTTTCTGGATGACACTCCTGCCAAAAGTCCTACTGGCCCTTGTTATCAATGTTCTAGATGGAGTTTACCATAAAATTGCTGTATGGCTGAATGACAAAGGTTAGCCCTTGCTTACCTTACATGCAATATTGAATAATTACGAAACATTGAATTTATATAAAATAATTTTTATTAAAGCTGACAATCAATGATAAATTTTTAAGTGCTTCAGTATTGGTTCTAAATGATGATGAATGAATTATCATATGAAAAAAGATTTTTTCTTTTTGTTGATCAACTTCAGCTTCAAGTACTTCAGTACTTCAAGTATCTTTATAAATTGATCATTTATGTTTATAATTTTTATTTTTTGTCAATCGAATATTTGTTGCACTTCATAAATATTATTGAGAGTAAATTTTTTTTATCAATAACTGTATTAGCCATTCGCCGCTGTGGTGGTCGAGTGGTCATAGTGATGGACTCGCATCGTGAGGATACGGGTTTGAACCCCACCGGCGCCACAGTGGTGGTCGGCTGAAGTTGGTTTTCTGTGGTTCGCAACTTCAAGGTGCGAATGAAAACCAATCTCCCTGTTAAAAAGTCTCGCCACAGAGAGCAACAGGCCTACAACATTACAAATATTCAATCATTACACTTCACTCACAATTCAAAAGTATAGATGGCAGCACTGAAATATCAGATACAACACTAGCTACATACTCAGACTGTTGGGTGCACTCACTTTGTTCCAGACTCTGCCACGAAAGCTGGGCTGGAAGAGATCTCTGCAATGGGATAAGTCCTGTGGCAGAGCCCCTGGCATTCATTCATTCATTCGTATTAGCCATTCTGACTTGCGAGCAAAAGAACAATCTCCTATCCTTGTGTGATTTATTTCACTTTATATATTTTTCCATCAAACCAATTGAGCCTATTACATGCACCATTCTCATTACGAAAGAGCAAAAAAATTTAATAATTATAATATTTGTACTAGTAATTTGTACTGGTTTTACACTATAAAAGCACCACGTACATCATCTATGCACCTTTATCTTATGCAGTAAATCTTGTTCAAAGCAGAATTACAAGCGACCAAATATGTTTCCCCATGTTAGCCAAGTTCCTGCATTAAACAAAATTGCAAATAGATTTGTGTCCTTCCAGTCTGTCTTTGAGCAACAAGACTTTGTGTTGTCATTGTCATCCCCTGTAGTACACATCAAATTACTAACAACCATTGAAAGAAAGGGGACTTTTTAGTCTCTTCAACAGTTGGAGATTTACTCTTTACGTGCCAAATGGTAAAAAAATTAGTGCAGGGTGAGGTCATCATGATCAATTTTAAGGCTTCCTTTCAACACATAATTATCCAATGGCACAATTAAGTCCTATTTGGTGCAGAACCTGCTCTTCTTTTGGAGAGAATAGGACAATGAATTTTTTTCTGAACCATCTCCAAGATAAGAAACGCTGATCCACTTTCGACACCTTCCTACCCTGATCCAAAGGAGTATACATAGTATCAACCTTTTGGGGGGGGGGGGCACAAGGAATTTCTTCCAGAGAAATTTTGTGTTGCCACCCTTCAAAAAGCATTTAAATGAACAGAAATTTATTAAAATAGCACATAAAAGATATTTTCTTTTGGTATTTTAATTTTTTACAAAAATTTTTTTAAAAAACTAAATTTTTGGTTTGGATTTTTTCTTGGGAGGGCACATAAGGCCCTATGTCCCGCCCCCTTCTTGTGTACACCTCTGCGACCTTAGCTTTATTCATAATTTTTTCTGATACAATAGAGTGCCAGGCCTTATTTTGTGTGCCATTTTAGTATGAAGCATATACCAAAAACTGATGAGTATTGATTCCCAAGCAAAACAGAGAAAGTAACTAAAGTGTTAAAATCAAATATGTACATTATATGCAAGTATATTTTTTAAAGTAATTTCTACTTTACACAAGTAATTCAACAAAAATTCTTCAAAAATGGCTTTCAGTTTCCGCATGGTGCAGATTCTTCACTATGTAAAGTAAGTAACACTGTAATGGTCTTCAGGCTGAGACCAGAAACCTGTTCCCATTGAACAAGTTTTTGCCTCGTCCATGTTCTGCCTTAGACAAGTTTTACTTTACTAATTTATCTTTTATTGGAAATGAGAGATATTGTGTCTTATCTTGCAGAAAACTATAGACTTGAAGAAACTTACCAGAATCATCTGATTATCAAATTAGTTCTGGTTTGTACTAAGCATATATATAAATTCACGATGTTATTTGTTTTTGTTGCTTTCTTTAAGCATTGTAGAGATTTTTCATTTAATTTGGTTTTTGTTCAGTCAGACTCGCAACATCTGAGATTTTAACTATCTCTCTCTCTCTTCATGGCTTTTATCCTTCACTAATTTCCTTGTTTTTTGAAGCAATATAATCTATATAGATTTGTGTAGTTCAAATTATTGGTGGAAAATTAATGTTGTATTATATTCATTCCCATTTAAATAGATAAATTCATTATAGGAATGTATGTTTATTTTTATTTTTTAAAGTTTTTGGATTTATAATCATTTTTATTTTTAAAAAAATTGGGCACGGCGCTCAGGTTGATAAGATACTAGCCTAAAATACTAAAGGATGTTTAGAGGTGTTGAGAGTTCGATACCCGGTTCGTCCTTGTCATTAAACTTGCCTGACACAAGGGTACAACAGAAAGGATCACATGACCGCAGAAAAGATTGCTACTGCAGGGAGTCCCACATTGAGGGGCTAGCGCACCAACCTCTCTATGAGTATAAAAAAACAAGCCTGCCATTCGGAATCGGCAATAAATTGTAGGTCCCAGTCTAATTAGCTCTTGTGTGCAGAAAATGACCGTGGTGCAACAAAAATGCTAAAAAATATATATTTCATCTCTTGATAGTGCCTATTCCTTCATGTTAATTGGTTTCTGTCAACTGTTTGTAAGTTGGGAAATCACAAAATAAGTTTTTCGTCTTCAAAATAGTGCTATAAATTTGATTGAAATTAATATATTCCTTGCCATTAATGTAATTCCCATGGCAAACTAGCTGTGTTTGGAAGAAATATTAAATGATTTGAATCTTTCTAATACAAGTGATTGTCAAAGAACTAATGTTAAAATTAAAGAGAGAGAGATACCAAAAAATGCATGGATTTAAACAAGTTGCGAAATTGTATAGTTTTCTGCTACAATATAAAAAAACTTGAAAATGCCATTTATTTATACTCTCTCCTCAATAATTAAACTAAGGAAGGATTACTACCACTTATTGCACATACTCTTTTAAAAATAGTAAATAATGTTAGGACCACACTCACAGCACTTGGGAATTTCTTTATAATGCAGAACAATCTGCTTGTACAGTTCGTAAAAACCTGTTTATTCATCAACAGGTATTGAATTTAGAGAGAAACGTATAAGTCATGGAATGTATAAGTGAGATATAACTGTAATTATCAAATTTTTTATGCTTGGTCAAAATCTTTGAACCCTATGTAAATAAAGCTTTCCCTAAATCAGTGGTTTTTAGCCCAGGGTGCAAGAAAGCAATCTTGAATGTCAGAGCTGTGAAATATTTTGTTTCCCATGGTATGTGGCCTAGTGAAAATACTAACAATCCCCACCCTAAATCGATATTGGGATTTTTTATTCATCCTTTTGTCCACTTGTTTGCACAACAGATGAAAAAACATGTTTTTAATTTAAATTTAAGTATAAATATCTTATATTTACACAGTAATTATGCAAATAATTTGTTTAGCCATTGGTATTAATAGCATTTTTCAAATGTTTTAATACTACAACCTGATTACTCAAAAATTAGTGATTTTTGGTTCATACAAAAAAGAATCTTCTTATGCATCTTAATGTGTTATAATTAGGTGATCTGTTATGCGAGTGTAGATGAAGTTATTTTCGCTTGTTTCAATTGTAGATAATTCTAAACATACACTTCCTTTAGTGATCAAACACTGAGTTTCTCAAGACATCTAAAATTGGATTATCTAGTTAGTATTGACCTGACGAATTAATGATTCATTGTTTCAACATTGCTTTTAAGATATTATAGTGAAGGATGAAAGCTGATTTTCGTGAACTCATTTTGAATTTATTTTGTAGAGAGCTTCATATGATTTCAGTTTTGCGCTTGCGGCTTTTTTTCAAGTCTGTGGTTAAATATTTTTATTTTTCAGTTCCAATTGTCAGCATGTATTCGATTTGAAGTTTGTCATTTTTTAAATTATGCATATGTAGTTGTAGCCATCTCTATTGCTGCTGCTCATCACTTCTGCTTATTTTTCCTTTGCTATTCTTTTTTTCCTCTCCTTTTTTCCCTATTTCTTGTTTCCTCTGATGCTCTATCCAGAGAACTATCGAGGTGAAGAAGAATATGAAAACCATCTGATTGTGAAAGAGCTTTTGGTCAGTATGATCTCATTCAAGCTCGTATTAGTTGTGTGTGGGATATTTCATTGCATGATTTCTGTAGTTAGTTATTGAGCCTGATTGTTGTTTGATTTGATGGTAGTGTCGTAGTAATTAGTTTTCTGTTTTACTATAAATAGAATTGATTATTTTTTTAAGGAAACTTTTTTGAATAAGTCTAGTTTTTTAAGCAAAATTTTAGTTAATTTTTTTAGTTTTAGTAATTTTTTTTTAATTAATTTAGTGATGCAACTGATGATTCATAAAATTCTTGTAAAACATACTGTTAAATTCTCACCTATATGGTTTCAAAGTTATTTTACAATAGGCCTATGCAATTATGCATATTTTCCTGAGAATAGATTTCTTTTTTGTTCACATGTATTTTACGGAACTGTAGAATAGCTGTATTTATTTACCGTATCAAAAACAAATCACCAATAAATGGTTAATGTGAATGAATGTTAAGATATAGATGAGTTTATCAATAAATGTACCAAACTTCAGTTAATAATGTTATATTAATCAATGTCAATTTATCTTTATACTTTCCCTGTGACTTGATTCCAAATATATATTCCTACATTAATCATGTTTAAAAAAAAAAAAATCTTCTATGAAACCCATCAGATAATTTAGATCAATTTTCTTTTTGTGAAACAAACTACCTACCCCAAACATAATTATTTAAGGATTATAACATGATTTAAAAAAAGAGGGAGCTTTTACTGTGAAGGTGAATTTTTTTGTCTGACAGGATGCTTAGCAGTTCACACTGATTTGAATAGTGAGATGTTTTTTTTGTTCTGACGTATAAGAACATTAATCCCAAAAGAAAATGTTTTGACTACAGAATTTGAAGGTTTGTCAAATTATTTTCTGGTACTGTTTTCCCTTCATGTATCCCACAATATTTTGTTGCTATGACCGAGATGTCATTATAACCAAAGTTGATGTTTCCCAAACTTTTTTTGGCTCAAAATATAATCAAATAAATCTTTTGCATGAAGTTTTTTTTTTTTATGATTAAGGTGATGAATTTGATCAAGAAAAATATGGGAACGTGGTGTAATTAACACTTGACATTGCCAATACTCACCAACATGTGGCTAAATGTTGTAAAACTTGCCAAATATTGTTCATAAATAACCCTTGGTGGGGAAAAATAATGTTGCAGCAAGTCTGCTAAAATGTTCATGGAAAAAAAAATGAATTTGGCAAAATGTGAGATGAATATTTACTGTCACATTCATTACTATACAATGTATAAATTATGCAAATCACCTTCATTCCTGGTTCTATTAGAAAATGGGACAAGTTTTGTTGAAAGAACAGACCTTTTTATACAAAAAATTGTCAGAAAGGACATAATACGGAAATGTTTCTTATGATGGTCATATCAGTGAGCAAGTTGGAATGTCAAACATGCAACAAATCCTTTTTTTTTTTAACATTAGATATGAGTAGAACAACTGAAAAACATTCCCTGGATGGACTATAAATTTACACTTCTCAGAATTTATTGACTCTAGAAACATCTCTGAATGATTTATCCATGATCATGAATAGTAATAGAATAGGGAATTTCAAGGTAATGATAGGTTTATAGAGAGAGAGTATGGAAAGTATCACTGGCATAGAAAGTTGAGTGCTGACACTTAAATTGAAGTGGTGATTTATCCATAGCTTGCTCAAATTTGATTCCACAATAATTGTTTGATTCCAGATAATGGCTAAATATAAAGTTTATGAATTTGAAGAAACACACGGTACGTTACACATATAAAAAAAAAAAGGGAATACATGGACACATAGAAAATGACATCTTGACTCTGCAAGAAACGAAAGCCTTCTCTCTCTAACAACAAAAGAGCAGTAAAAAAGGCGCGCTCACAAAAACTATGTGTTGACAGATATATGATATTGGAATGCCAACACCTATGCGTGCATTCTTGCCGACAGCACCGCCACAAGAGTGATAAGGGAGAAAATATTTGCCCAAGGATTGAAAAATTAAAGGAAAATTCAAGTGTCAGCCAAATTTCTTATAGGAGCTGAGCATTTTATTTTTCGAGAAACAACTATCCTTAATAACCAGTTTTTTTTTTTGACTTGGTGATTCCTTTCTATGTTTATAAATGTTCTAACACCAATCCTGAAAATTTTATGTTCTCTTCAAACCCCAATTTCACATACAGGAAAAGTTTTATGCCTCAATACCAATTTTTTAGTCGTCATGGCCACTTGGGATTTATTAAGTCCTGGTGTCATTCTAAAAATTTGACAGCTGCATTAAAATCCTAACAATATATAGCCTATACAGGGTGTCCTGAAAGTGCTAGCATGGCCTTTATCTCATCAACTGTTCATTGTAGAACCATTGTAGAAGTATGATTCCGATTTAAAAAATGCTCACAACAGGCATTCAAAAATTACTCTGTACCAGTTGTGAGAGTGAAAATATAGTGTGTAACAAAATAAAAAAAATCTAAATTTTTATATGGCTCCCCAGTTCTCTAACTTCTACTTGGAAATGTATTACCCTATTTATTTTGAGTGCATGTTTTTAAGTCCTATATTCACAGAGATATTCGAATTCAAAATTGGAGTAAATTTGGGAAAGAACAGCCTTAAATGCGGAACAACCATTTTACCCGTATTTAACGCTGTTCTTTTCCAAATTTCCTTCATTTTTTGAATTCGAATATCTCTGTGAATATTGCACTTAAAAACACAGAATTTCTTGTTGGCATCAGGAGAGACAGGGCAACAACTTTCTGATTGGAAGTTAGAGCACAGGGGGGAGCATATAAAATTTTTTATTTTTTACACACTGTATTTTCACTCTCAAAACTGGTACAGGGTAATTTTTGAACGGCTGTTGAGCACTTTTTAAATTACAATCATACCTCAATGACAGACAGTTGATGAGATAAAGGCTGGTACTAATACTTACAGGGCACCCTGTATAAAGATCTCTCTCTCTCAGGTCTGTCTTAAGAGTGTCATGGGGCCCCGGACCCAAGTGATATTTTTTAAAGCCCCTCCCCCATTCTTGGCTACAAATGACTGTCTACCAATTAACATGCTAACTCTAAAAAATTTGAACCAGTCATTTGTATAAGGTCCCTGTGCACTTGAGGCCCTCTAGCCATGCCCGAGTGGGCTCTTGAGTTAAGACAGCACTGGTCCCAATGCAATTTGGTGCAATTTGATGGTGTTAATATAGTCCATCTGTAACGATTCGCTTCACTAGCCCACGAGTCACATTTTTTGAAGTTTCATCGTACATCACAGAGCTAGGATGCAGACATTGAGAATGAGTTTGACTTTCATGAAGGCACCAAACTAATTATGAAGTTCATAGTCGAATGTGTCAACTTTTTTTTTCAGCTGACATCTTTTTCATTTATGATGACATACTAATGCAGCACGTTAAGTATATATGTCATAATTCTGATGAAATTTATGTGTTTTTTCTTAATTCTTTTTTTAAATACAGTTTCAGTTCTTCAACTCTTTCCTCTCCTTGTTCTACATTGCATTTTATCTGCAAGATATGGAAAAGCTCAAGGAGGTATATTGCATCATCTGCACTTATCTTTTGTGTTAAATTGTCTATTATATCTAAAAAAAGCTTTTAGTTTTTAGTCATTCTGTCACTGTTTGTGTGTTTTCTCAATAAATATAGATGATTTTCATGAAGTTTTACACATGCTCTGTTAAAAGCACAACTTAAACAATAGTTTACTTTTTTTCAAACTTTGAAAATAACTAAAAAAGTCAAACTATTATTTTTCATGAAATGGGTAATTTTTTTTTGTCGGCCAAGAAAATAACCTGTTTCGTGAACAGAAACCTCTTCCCCCATATGAAAGGAACTGAAGAGCATATTATATCGAGGGTTTCTTGACGGTGCTGTCTCTACCCATATTGACTGGCCTGCAAGTTAATGGAGAAAAAATGCTACGTCATAATCAGTGAAAGTCCCATTCTCTCACCATTCCTCAACAATTCTTTTATTGGTTTGAATTGTGAGGGCATGAAGATGTTAAAAATATACTAAAAGAATCTCTATCATACTTTGAGTATTTACTAATGGTTACTAGGGAGTCTTTTGTGTGTGTGTCAGCATCTTATATTCATAAAGGAATTAAAAATTTATTTTCTCTTAAAACATTTCTTTTCAGCAACTGGCAGCTCTTCTCATTACTCGTCAAGTTGTTGGGAATATCAAAGAGTCTCTGATACCTTTTTTGACTGAAACACTGAAATTGGCTCACCTTGGGGCTGATCACAATGCATCAACTCCATCTTCTGATAATGAGCAGAAGCAGCTCCTAACTGACAAGGATGATGACCAATCAGGTTCATCGCTGTACAGTACACCTAAACATGAATTTAAGGACAGCTTCCACACAAACCTTACTCAGGCAGAAGTTGAAAGCGCCATGTACAAGGTATTTATCTTGCTGATGCTAAGTGGTGATGGTAGTGCATCGCATCTGACTCCGTATGAATGAGACGTAGTTTTAGATACGTTATCTTTAATTATGATGCTATATAGAAGATATTATTTACATGGTACATATATTAAGAAAGAGAAAGACGACGTGGATGCATCTCGTATGAGAGCTGGAGCTGAACTGATGTTCTCACACACATGGCCCTTCGGACCCTCCAGTCACGTGATCATCTCGTGTTTCAGTACAGAATGTACTGAAATTCTTTCACGTGACCAGAGCGTGCTTGTTAGGAGAGAGCCAATGTGCAAAGTATAATAATAATACATATAAGAATATATATTCAGGCTCTATAATCTCTTTCTTCCATCTTTTTTTATACATATCTTGAAACATTAAGAAAGTTGTCATTTGCGTGATATTTTCAACCTTGAGCATACACATGAAAAGTACGTTGCAGGATCAGCAGCCCAGGTCAATGAGACATTCACCTACTGTAACAAAGAATATTTTGTGGTTTCATGGATTATACACTCGAGTCCCATTTCTAAGAACTAGAACAGACTTGAAAATAAGTTAGTAAAATTGTAAAATTGAAAGTTCATACTAAATGGAAAAGATATTCAAAGAAATGACACATTAATTTAAACCGTTTTTATTCATAAACTTGAGCATTAGCTGTAAGTAGTTTATTCTGCTTCAGAATCATCTTAATAATGTTAATTATTATCACAACACACCAAATGTTTGGAGCATTTCATAAATTATGATATATATTCTAATCAAATGTTTCCAAATTCAGATCAAGTGATGCTGGTCATAAAGATCAATTTTATTTTCTAAACAGAAAAAAAAATGTTATGCTATGTAGTATACAGAGTAACTAAAAATTTGCAATGAGATTTTTTTTAATTACAGTATGAAGGCACGTTTGAAGACTATTTGGAAATGTTTATCCAGTTTGGATACGTCATATTATTTTCATCTGCCTTTCCAATGGCTGCGATATGTGCATTATTAAATAATGTGATAGAGATAAGGAGCGATGCTTTCAAATTGTGCATGATTTTCCAGAGACCATTTGGACAAAGAGCAGAAAACATAGGCACATGGCAGGTATTCTGTTTCTTTTTTCCCAGTCTTATTTTTCATGTTATCTTAATATGGAAAATGAAAATAAAAGTATTCTCAAATGGCATATATAGGATTCAATTTGAAATGTATATGTTTCCTTCAATATAAAATGAGTAAAGCTCAGTTGTAATTGGTTACTGCAGATATGCAACATGTATCAATTTTTGTCTGCACTAAAAAGTATCTATTTCAATCATGTAAATCATTGGTTCTCAACTTCTATGCCCTGAAGATGCATGTATAAGGGATTTATTGAGAAATGTAAATTTTTTCTCTTATGCTGATTTAACATCATTAACAAAATATTGACAGTGATGAGGAAAAGGCAAAATCATATAACTATTTGTTGGAAGACATGGACAATGTGCTTGATCATGTTGGTGTGAAGGTTTTTACTCAATTGCAAATAAAGAAGAAAGAAAGAAAGAAAATTTCCTTTATTTAAAATTTTCAAACACAGTTACAAAACCTTTAGGGACTAAGCAAGCTTGTGAACCCACAAAACTAACCGATACATATCTGTCGCCACAAATAATAACGAAAGAGAAAAAAAAAATGCACATATATATATAACACCAAGAAATAAGTAGCAACAGGGATGGCCTTGCCGCCTGGCAGTCGAGTGGTTAGGGAACTAGCTTCTCACTGTGCAGGTCTGGGTTCGAATCCCGGTTCGAGCATGGATGTTTACTAACACTAACAAATTCCCTGGACGGATCATGCTGATCCCTTGGGAATACGTGAAGATCACGTTATTATAAAAAAAAAAAGTTAATGGACAAAAAAATCGGCATTTAGCAGCGTATGCAAGATAAGAGAAGATTACATTACAATATCAAATAGATAATTTAAATCTTCTTGAGTTAACAACCAAGATTTTAAATTGATAAAAAAAAGATGTACATGAGGATTGTTCACTTATTGACTGAGGAAGTAAATTAAATATTTTTGGACTGAATAAAGGAAAAATTTATGGAATCAAGTTTTATTGGGCTTTGGTACCTGTATATTATGACGTCTAAATTGCACACCCGAATTTATGTAATTTCAGATTGAGATGGCCACTTCTTTTATAAAACATTTTTAAACTTTTATAAACGTATAAATGTTGTAGAGGGATAAATCTCATACTTAGGTTGCTTATCCTTACCTTTTCAGCATGTCCCTCTATGCTTTGACCAATATTTATCAAAACTTGCATATAGAATAGATGCAATAAAATGTAACTGCTATGAAAAATTTTATTTTAAGAATACCACTGTCCGATCTCTACAGCACCCAATATTTATAGATAGATATTATTTAACATTGGTTTGTATGAAAGGGACAGATTGGAATGAAACAAAAAATGGGATGGTAGCCCAGGTCAATAAGGTATCACTTAAAGTACCAAAAGGATGTTTAGAAGTGTCCCAGATGTGTCCAAAGGATGTTAGAAGTTTGATACCCAGTTCATCCTTGTCAGAAAACTTTCTTGACACATGGGTACAACAGAAACGGCGATATGACCACAGAGAAAGATTGCTACCACAGGTAGTCCCACATCGAGAGGTTAGCCTATCAACCTGTCTGAGAGTATAAAAATGACTGCTGTTCGGAATCGGCAATAAATTGTAAATCCTGGTCTAGTTAGCCCTCGTGTGCATAATGACAGTGGTGTGACAAAAATTATCCATGATCAAAAAAGAAAAAGTAAAAAAAAACTATAGGTTAATCTCCCAAACTTTTTATTCCCTTGTTCCTTATGTTGAACTCTTATATTAGTAGCCATTTCCTGCCAGTGTCTTCTTTGGGAAAATACCAACCATTTTCAGAAACATTGCTTTTGTTGAATCGTAAGATAGTTAAAACGCACATTCCAACTAAGAACTTATCAATGCTCAAAAGATAAAGGATAATGTTTGGGAAAAGGGGGGTACAGAAAGAAAAAAGTTTTTTATTAAATAGGCTTTGTGGTTGAATTAGCCACAAAAGCTGCAAATAACCTTTTAAAAATGTCTAAGTTGCATCTTTATTACACGCATGAATTCAAATTTAAACATTCAGAAGCAGTTAAAAGTGTTTACATTTTTGTTGCATTTTTCTTTCAAATTGTACTAAATTGAGGTTAATTTAAAAGAAAAAGCAGTTAAAAGTGTTTACATTTTTGTTGCACTTTTCTTTCAAATTGTACTAAATTGAGGTTAATTTAAAAGAAAAGTGATTTATATTAGGGTATTATTCAATTTGTGTTAAAACATCATTCAATTTATATTGGAATTATTCGTGGCTTTTCTTTAATTACTTAATAATAACATAGGATGCCATGGAAGTGATGGGAATCGTAGCTGTATTTGTTAATTGTGCCTTGATTGGCATGTCCGGACAGGTTCAAAGAATGTTTCCCAACCTATCACCCAGCGGCACCATAGTGCTCATCGTTGTACTAGAAGTGAGTATAGCATGTATGATGACCTTGACCTTCTACTGTATTTACAGATGTTGGATGTATATATGTAGCTACATATCAGTAATTTGATTGTTATTTAAATACATTAACTTATATATATGTGTGTGTGTATGAGCAGTAATAGAAGCAACATTCATTAAGAGAATATGGTACTACAACAACGGCTAAGACTGATTCGGCTATTTCTTAGTAAAATTAAATTAAGTAGCCTAGTTCTTTTGTGGTTTTCTCTGAAATTTTTCTCCTTTTAAAGTGATTTGTCAATTAAGTTGTACTCCTGATTGCTCACTGTGGAGGCATAACCATCCATCGGGAGTTACATGCCCAGTTCGAAATATCCTTAGTTAAAGCAGACAACAAGAAGGAAATACAAACAAGTTTTTGTTTACTTCAGCCATTTATTTTGTTAAATATTTCAACACATTGCTTTTACAACTCAAACCCATAGTTAATCCTGATTCAAGACAAAATATTTCATTGACATCTTCGTTCAAGTACTAGTTCAGTCAAATTGTTATCTCACCCGTGACAGTCCATTATCAGCAGAGAATCCAATCTCTTCTTGAGAACCCAGAAATCCAAAGTTCAGGTAGCAAACACAGCACAAGTCTAACCCAGATGAAGGAACTAACCAAGGAACAGAGTTCTGAAGTTCAGGTCATTGGCAATCAGTGTCCACTAGAAGATGTCTACTCCAAGTAATTGATGACCAGTACGTCAGCACAATGATCAAACCACCACAGATGTCGGAAGGCGGAGAAGAACTGTGCATCACCATCAGCAGTCAGTACAGTAGGCAAGATACCCTGAAACCTCTCAGGATTTTATCACTCAAAAACCCATTTGGAGCGGCTACCTTTCACCAAAGCTGAACTGCAAAACATATTTTTCTTTAGAAAAATTGCAATTTTGTTAACATTTCAGCCGGACCAGCCGGGAATATTAGCATCAGTTATTTAGTTCAGCATTTTTTAGAAGTTGGCTTACAACCTAAGCTGAGAACGATAAAACTACCTAAGTTGTAGATTAAGTAATAATAGCAGTTGAAGTAGTAGAACTTGTTGTGGAAAAAGTAATATTGCCTGTACTTAAGGGGGAAATTCCCTATCCGCACGTGTCAACCAAGCCAATCGACTTCAAGGTCAAATAATTTACATGCAGAAAAAAGTTTTTTTGGAAAAATAAAACAATATTTCAGGATGGCAACACTGAAAATGGAAAAATTGAAGGCAGATCGACAAAGATCGGCAGCATGTGATCCTGTGGATTGATCCCGGAGGGCACAACAAAGGTAAAATGTAAAAATAAGTAGTAATAAAAAATGACTGGATAAGGACTCTTCCATGGGGATCTATGGACACATTACAGAGACACTTTTTTAAATGAGATCGCGGCTCGCATATGTGCCTCAAAGTTGATTTGTGGCACATATGGTTTCTGTGGTTTTCCAACTTTGAGGGGCATATTTGAGCCAATCTTTCATTTAAAAATGTCTCTCCACAAATAGTAATCAAGCCTACAACATTTAAAAAATTCATGTGTGACACAAGCTAAAAACAACCATCCAATTTGTCTGCTTCCCAATTCTGAGGCCAGATGGCAACACTTGACAAGTAACACATAGCAAGCATTCCACAGAAACAAACTTCATTTCAGAACAGAACAAGTTTCACAACACATACATTCAAATATGTCCCCATTCATTATAAATTCCATTGAGAAAGTATGGACAAGGTGCATGTGAGGTTTTGTAGAGTCAATTAAGTTCCCACTTTTCAGTTGTGTAGGCAGCATGCTGACTCTCATCGTGACGATCTAGGTTTGAACCCCATTGATATGTAATGGTAGTTGACTAAAGTTGGTTTTCTGCGGGTTTTCTAACTTTGAGGTGTGAATGCAAGCCAGTCTTTCATTTGAAGAAATCTCTCTGCAGAGAGCAGGCAGACCTACAACATGATACTGACATGACATGAAAATTCAAGCATTTATTCGCTTTGCTTTGAAATATGGAAGACAGGTGGCAGCACCAGCAAGAACATAAAACAAGCTGGGGCAGATCTATGTTGGGGTGATCACCTCCCTCCAAAAGCAAAATGAGATAACTTGTGAAATTTTGGAACATCTATATAACAATATTGAAACAGCAAATTAAACAAAAATTCTCAAGAGAACTTCCATTAAAAAACTGGTAAATCTGGGAGATTTTTCAAAAAAAGTCAGGGTGAGGGAGAAAAAAACAAAAATGCTATTGCCATAGAAAGTACGGGGCGAAATACAGGACATGGTCATGCTGAGATTAATTTTTTAGCGATTTGTAAAATCACTCCTCTCAACAGCGAGCTCTAGATCTGCCCCTGGAACAAGCACAATTCTGACAACATGAATTACATTAGGGCCACACATTTGCTCAGAACACACATTCTGGCATATACCGAGTGGTTAGAAATTATATAGAAGAATGTGTACAAGGTACATATGTGGTTAAGTAACTCAAATTAAGTTTCTTACTTTTGTTACTTTTTCAAGCCCTCATTTAGCTTTTTAGTGAAATATTGATTATTTGGTTAAACCCTCTTAAATGCTTTATCTAATTATACATACCTATGTTATACAATGTGATATATAAAGGGATGTTTTTGTGACAAAATTTAAAAAAATTATGCATACACATTGAATGAGGCTTATTTGGACTTAATGTCATGAATTGGTCAGGGGTATTTGATGTGCGGTCATACCTTTTTTGCTGTTTATTCCTAGAATACTAACTCTACATCTCTGAAACATAGTCAGTAATATTGTAACACACAGTTGAAATTTGAAATTTATTACACACACAACATATATATCGTAAATAGTACACACAAAAACAAAATACACATACAATACAGACGCAATATACAAAAACATATATATTACAGTTTATGTATTAGCCCTAGCGATTACATAATCCATCCAGGGCATATTGATACTATAGTATATATTAGGGTTGACAACAGACCAATGATGTATAATTCAAGATATAATATTAAGTTCCCATTACATTTGTAATGAGAAAAAAAATGCATGTATAAATTATTATTCAACTGCGTTGATTTTTTTTATTAGTAGTTTTTTAAATTTGTGTTTTAAGTGTTTATTTTAGTTATCATTCTAGGGTTGAATTGACAAATAATTATCTAAACCATCGTTTTGTAAACTGTTTGTTCCATTGCCCCCCCCCTTCTTCACAATGTTTTTCCCCCACATTGTTCTCCAACTCAATAAAACCCATAGGATTCTATACTAAACCCATAGCTTCTACTGCCCCCTTCCCTAGACCATTCCACTGCCCCCTTTGAGAAACACTGGTCTAAACTGGTGATAATTGAATATTATTTTAGTGTTTTTAGTTTTTACACCAAGAAAAATATAACAAAAAATTAAATAAAAGATTTTAAAAAATTCCTATAAAACCTTAACATCTATTTTGCAAGCCTTCAATCTGCATATGAAACATATGTGAAATTTGTAAAGATTCACAAGATGAATTAATTGAAGTGTAACTTTATGCAGCATATCATCTTATCAATCAAGTTTGGAATAGCTTATGCAATACCAGATGTCCCACAGTGGGTAGCAACAAAATTAGCAAAAGTAGAATTTCAGAGAAGAGAAGCTGCCAAGGTATGACTATTTTTTGCAAATGTTTCTATTCTGACTTTTAAAAAGTATTATACTCAAGTCAGAAACAACATCAACTTTAGAGCCATCAAATTATATGAGTAATGTTCAATAATATGTTTATTGTGGTGAATATTTTCAATTTTTGATTGGATTGTTTTTACTTTGAAATAAAGTGAGCTGGTAAAGCTCAGGGTATATAGGGCTCCATATCAGTTTTATAGAGTATGTTTCATTCACATGCAGATGGTAATGCTATTAATTTTTTACAGCATTTCCATAAGAACTCGCTGTCAAGAAGAAAAAGAAAAATCGAACTAAGTGATCCACAGCCATTGCTACGAACTCAAAGCACAAAAATATTTAAAAGGAATGCTCAAAATGAAATCTCAAAGAAGCATGTAGCCATCCAAGCTAATGAAGACTCTTTGCAGTCAAGTAGTATTTCTATGCATGTCGTTGGTCCAAGTGTCCTTAAAAATGAAGATGCATGTTCTGCTGAATTGGATGAGCATGAAGAATCAAGTATAAACCTAGATCAAAATGCCAAAAGCGAAAGAAGCCCTATTACAACAGAAATATCCAGAATACCAGAAAGTAACAAAGATGAAGAAATTTACTCCAAAATCGATGAGTTGAGTTTACCTGTTCCGAGCACTAGCAAAGGTGAAATGGATGCTATGAGCATAAATTTTGAGACACCATACGTCAAGCCAAAGCACCCTAGAAAAATTCAAAGGAAGCTGAGTCTTCCTCAGTTAAAGCTTTTGAGGAGAAACTCATCGCAGGAGTCAGATTCGCCTCCAGATTCTGCTAGTACATCTTCAGGTGGTAAGAAACAGGGGTTTTCAGCCAGTGGCGCATTCAAATTTTTACCAACATTATCATTTAAAAATCCAAAGAACCCTCTTATGCGAGCTCTTTCATTCCAGAATCCATCTTCTGAAGCAAAAGAGGTGAAAAAGGCACTCTGATTTTTTGATCATGTTGTCTTTTTTTTAATCTATTTTGAAAAGGTGAATATCCATTTGCTATTTCAACTGCTCTTGAATGACGTATATTTTGAATGGATGTTTTACTTGATTGGAAAAAGGGAAAGTTTTTATTTTCTTATCCATTTATTTTTATAAGTATTTTTTATTTTCCATTGCTCAAGAATCAATGTTTTATATATCATTTTAGTGAGAGTGCACAACATCAAGTTCAATTGAAATGCAATAGTGTGTATTCAGGTGACAATTGTTTTCCAGAAGTGCAATATGTTTTTTTTTTAAAACATTTTTCGTTCTAAAGTCCAAGTTTCAATATTCAAAGTGATAATGTCACTAAATCAAAATTATATCTATTTATTGATTATTTAATTTCTTACAGTAATATGTGCACATTTCCATAATTTTTTATTATAATACGAGGGTTGCTCAGAAAGTAAAGATTCATCGTGTGCAGATAGAAAGTTGATTTTTTATTATGAATGTTTATGGAAACACTGATTTTTATTGCGATTTTTTAGCTTTCCCCTTGTAGTCTGTCATTGTTATGTTGAGTCTGGTTCGAGTAACTAGGTTTGTTTGTAAGGGTAGCAGCAATTCAAAAATAAGGATGATGTGATAAAAAAATGAAAACACCATGTAGTTCCAGCAGCTGGCAGCAGATTTTGGGATATATAAACTACTACCCAGATTCAGCAAATGTTTGGACAGATGTGATAATTAGGTAGAAAAATAAAAGGATGTTTTGTCAAGCAAAAATATTTTGAATAAATACTAGCTACTGTATCTTTACTTTCCCAACCCCCCTTGCAGTTTCACTATTTCATTATCTATCATAATGACGCATGTTCACATTTTGAATTAAATGTATTGCACTTGCTAGTTCTGGCAAATTTCTTCATTTGTATTCATTTTTGTTTTTTATGCAAGTATTGTATTCCCCCCCCCCCCCCCATTAGCCTGCATGTCACAAAACTCTGGAAACACAAGATTTTGAATGTTGGGGTCCTTTCCTGGCATGCTGGGAAAAGCAAGGTTTAATGAGGATCACTGAGATCATTCAAAAGACTGATATTTCAATTTATATTAAGGGTTAAATAAAGCAAATATTGGAATAAAATAATGATTTTTCTCTGTAGCAAATGTGTTTTGCCTCTGAACTTCATATTAATAATGAAAATTGAACATTCACTTTTTTACTCCAATTTATTTATGGTCAATCTAAAACAGATAATTTGCATTTTTTTTTCTGGAATTTTCAAAAAATTGAAGAAACATGGGCTTACTTTTTGTATTGCATCATGTTTTGTCCAGCGATTCTTTAATCTTTCACTCATGATCAAGAAATACAAAAAATGCCTAGCGATCCACTTATGCTTCCATTTAACTTGCCTAATCTATATGAATGAATACCCTTATTATTAACATTTTTGGTAAATCAAGATTTGTGGTATATAGTACAGATAAAGCTTTAACTATTTGAATGTGAAACAAAGGATCCTAAAATGCTGGGAACAAACACGGTTCCAATCAGCCAAATGAATCAGTTCTTAACCCCTTAAATTGCTCACATCATTTATAGATAATGAGCACAGGAGCTTGTTCAATCGCTTTCTGATGATTTGCAATACAAGGAAAATAATTCCCCCCCCCCCATCTCTCTCTCTCTCTCATACAGAACAACATATTTTTGGCTATTTATGCAACCGAGGAGGCTAAAGTGCAGATATTTAAGAACTTTATGAAATAGGTGACTCAAATTTCCCATCACGCTGGCTTGTGCTGGGGGATGGGGGAATAACAAGTTTGTTCTACCGTGTTAAAAGTTGTGGAAGTTACAATAATCCTTAATGTTTGAATATGTTGATATTTTATATTTTAAAACTATAAGGTATAAGCTGTAACAACCCTCAGAGATTAAATAGTATATAATAGTATGAACATTATATAATAGAATTGTGGCAGCATATTTGCCATTTATTCAGAAATTACTGTTGACTTATAGGAACTACCTCTAAGGTTTCCCCATTGAGTGTAGTTTTACTCTATTATTCATATAAAATGGCAGAAAAAGAATATAATTTAATCGTAACAACTGTCTGAGTTGTTTGTCTGCAGATTTTGGAAACAAAAACTAATTAATAGCTGTTTGAAAAATAAAAACTGGATAGAAAAAATCCTCGAACTGTTAGTACAAGCTGAAAAACCCTAATTATCTGATCCAAAAATCGAGAGGGGTTATCTTTAATGCACAATGAAACTTCTCCAAGAGAGCCATCTTTTGTTCCTCTGAAAAAACACCCCTTTGGAGGAGTGGCCTTTCAGTTCAGTGAACTCCTATTGATTGAGATTTTATTATTTGGCAATGCAATTAGTAACCAGCATATGCTGGATTGTATGGTGTCATTTTGATTCAAAGTAACAAAATTTGCATGTGCAGATTATATGCAGGAATACTTTAGTTACCTAAAAATATTATTAAAAAATAATTATACAAAAACTTCTTGTGAAGTAATAATGAGGTGCAAAAATTAGCCATCTTTTTTTTGTATAGTTTGAAAGAAAAAAAATTAATTTTTGGTACTAAAATTAGGAATTTATTGCATCGAATAAACAATTGCATACATATCTGTGAGTTGAATCAGTGTTAAAACATGGCAAGAATGCTTATAGTAATCTTTGCAAAATAATGATAGAGGAAACTGTGTTTGTGTGTAGTGCGCTCTCGTTTCTATGTTTATCCATTGTTTTGATTTGATTGTTTGAGCTTATTGTGGGTGTTAATATTCTTTTTATTATTATAAACAAATGTTTTTTGCCATTTACATGTGAGAATTTTTTTTTCCCCACTCTTTCCAGTGCTTGCTAATATAGCGAAATCTTGATGTAAGGATACTTTGTTGACCCGGTCTATATAGAGTTGAGTCTGAATAAATAGTGTGTTAATAAAACAGGCCACTTCAGATTTTTGAAAACTCAGATTATCTGAAAAGCAATAGAAAAATCCATGAAATGTGTTAGTTTTAGTTTCAATGGGAATATATATATTTTTCACTTTGTTGTGGTACAGGATCTTCAATACCCAAATTTAAGAAGACATCTCCTCATCAATATGTCATTAGATTTGTCTTGATAGAATCAGTTTAAAAATACTACCAGCTTCTATATACATTGTTTAATACATAATAATGTACATAACAGCTACTGAGGCAAGGCTTGACAAATCATAAAAAATTTTGTGTGCCAAAATTTTTTTTCAAAGAAAACTGGGTTCAAAACAATGTTTCTTTTTTCCAGGACGTGCTCCTCCCCCCCCCCCCTATTTTGTGTTGATAGATACACTGATATTAATTCCAAAAATTTTGTGTTGTCTGGACTCATTTAGTAACCATGGCCACCTGGAATTTGTCCAGCTCTGTACTATGGTACAGTAGAATTGGTCTGGTACCCAGAGTGATGTGTTCACAAGAATAAGGTATCCGATTTTTTTAGATAAATACTGACTCTTATCTGCACTATAATGCTTTCTGAGATATGAACATATGAAGTATATGACCGGTTTTTGTGACAATATAGTACAGCTGGTCTGGTGCTCACTCATAGCAGTGTATGCTAGAAGGGGGTTACCATTGCATTTGTCTGAACAAGACCTATTTATTATCAGTAAACATCTTTAACTTTTGTTTTCTTTATGCACTCATGTTAAAAAAGTAGGATCACATACTCACAGTTTTAGGTGGGTTTATATTGCATGGCATGATGCTGGACATTTAAAGTTTTTAAATTGGTACTAATTTTAAGAGACTTTCATGTATGACCAGTCATATTACACACATTCACGGAAAAAATAAAAATTGCAGTCTTGGAAAATACGAAAAGAAAAAAGAATATAAAGTAGCTTTTTAAGGAAATGCAAAAAACTTTCTGTGTGTATAACTACAATAGAACCTTATTCAACCAGTTTATTGCATTTAAAGTCAGCTCAAATAATGAGCTCTATAGTTGATAGCAAGGCTGATGCACCAGACACCCCTTATCAACATCAATTTACATAGCGGCTCAGGAGTTGAAATCTGGCGAAATTAAACTGTATGTAAAAAATATATAATTAAAAACAGTTCTATCAAGATAATTAAATTTCATGGGTACACATATTTTCGTTATACCAAGATTTCACTCAAATGTGTTTTATTTTTTGATTGTAATGATTATTTGCTCATATTTTTTATTTTTTTTTGTGTGCATGCATGTGATATTTAAGGAAACATTTTTGACTTTTAATGCTATTGCAAAAGTTTCTCACAAATTTGCATTTATTTTAATTATGTTACTGTATTTTTTTTGTCTTGCGTTTGTTGTAATAATTTCTTATGACTCAAGAATCTGTCCTACTCGTTGCGTGAATAGTTTTAAAATCTTAGGGAAATAGTAACTTGAGCATGTGATTGATATTAATTTTAAGGAAAAAAACAGTTTTGAGCTTTTTGTTTTACTGATGAGATAAGATGATTTTATTCATTTATTTACATTGGAAAATTTCATTTATTACGTTGCTAGCCAAAAGTAGCCAGAATGATTGTTTGCAGGGCAGGCTCATTGCAGTAGCTGCCTCTTGAAGGGAACTTACTCAACTTATCTGAATTCATCAAATGGATGATCGTAATCAAGTGAAGCTGCAATGCCATGTAATATATTCTTTTACTGGATGCTTCTTGCTTATTTGCTATGATTGTTAAAATAGAGATCAGGAGAATTCGTGAACTGATTGTGGAAGACTGTTGAAGTACTTGTTGATTTGTCTGGTGTCCTAAAGTTCCTGACAGCAAATTTTGCACGTGGTGCAAGGAATTGAAAGTGTTGTAGTAAAATTTGTGCCTCATGCTCCCAACTGATCAAAGCACCTAGCAACTCAATATTTGACTGATCGAGTCAATGTGATTGCAGTTCTTTATGCAAAATCTGTTGGCAGGAGTTCTGGGACACACCAGGCAAATCAACAACCTCCTCAATTGTTGGTCAGCTAGAGGAAAATTCACCATCCCCTGGAGTGGGAAGTCACTTTTGAACTTGTGTGTGTTTTTTCTATATTAGCTTCTGTGTAAGCTGCCTCAATCATTAAAAGTGTTTTCTCATAGTTTTCGCAACTAAAAAACAAAATCTCGCAGCCGGATGTTCCAGCATCACAAAAAAAAAATACTTTAGTCATCACAAAAATTGATAAACAATGGATAAGAAGTTGAACAAAAAAAATGTATCACAGTGATACCTTGGATAATAAAGATAATTCATTTCAGAACCACATTTGTGAGCCAAAACATGATTTCCCATAGGTTTCTGTGGAAAATCATTTAATTTTTTTCAGAAACAGCCCGAAATTTGAAGACAAATTTTTATAAAACTCCAAGAAGCACTGTAAAGAATATATAAATACTGATCGAAGGCTGAGATAAACAGCTTCATAATTAGATGGAGGAGAATTAAAAGAAAGATGAGAAGAACTGGATATCTTTTTTTTTGCAGTATGTTGGCTATCCAGTAGAGTTCATGAGCCATAGTGAAGAGAAAAATGTATGTTAGGTGGTGTGTTGTGTGATATAATCAGCCCATTTTTCTCTCCCACACACATACATACAGATGGAAAAATATATGTCCATAGAATATCCAGACTCTTCAGTTTGATATCATGAGTCTTACCGCATGCACTAAAACCATTTGTCTAAGTCTTTTTTAATGAATTTTCTCACAACTTAATCATTCATTTAAAATGAAATGGCTTAAAATCTTCCTGAAAGAGAAAAATAGGTCTACCAGGAAAGCGATTGTGAGGTGAAAATAAATTAATCTAGTTTGAGTAACAGTTTATTATTGGATTCATTTCAATTAGCATAAAAAACTCATGATGGCTGTTTTATGTTAGTCCATATCATGCATCTATATCAACTAAAATGTTCATTAGCTGAGGCAGTAAAACATAAAAAATATTTTTTTTTGTCAGCCGAAAAATTCTTAAGCTGAGACGTTCGTTAGTCAAAAGTATATCTGTATACGACACAAGGACGCCACTTGCAGACGCTACTTGTAAGACTGAGGCAGTCGATTCACATAAGAGGCACGTAGCAGCAGAAGCATCTGCTACAACAGACCTGCCAACCAGAGAACCTTTCTGGTTACTTTTGTGTTCCCCCCCCCCCTCCTAAATACCTTATTAATTGAAACTTTGCCTGTGATACAATTCTACTGTGAGAATATGTTTCATTCAATTTTTTTTTTTAACTTGTCATTGTAGAATTTATGCAGAGAAACTGTTATTTGTTAGTTCTAGTATTTTTTCTGGGAATGGGTTTTGTTAACTTTTTGTCAAAATTTAACGAACAAAATCTCACTTTTCACTAGTTGTGTGCAGTATAGTGAAAACAAATATGCAACCAAATAATTATCATACCATCCAGTTTGTGTCCAGTGTGTGGTTTTCCAATTTCAAGTTGCAAATGCAAGCCAATCTTCCATTTCAAAATTTCTCTTCCCACAGAGATCTCAATCAGGCCTTCAATATTTAAAATTCGCATATAATACAACAGGAAAAATAACCTGCTGAGTTAATGTGTCCAAATTCAAAAAACAGATGCAGCTGTTCTTAAACACAGTCCTAGCAAAAAAAAAAATAAAACAGTCCTAAATAATAGATTTTTATTAGACTCCAAGGCTACTTATGTTAAAAGATGCACTGTCATGAAATCAAGGAATTTCGTGTCATCATAGACTCTAATTTAGTAATCACTGTAGGAAATTTTTAGGCACCAATTTTTTAGTCACCATGACTGTCACCTGGGATTGTCAAACTCTGGATTTTAGCTATGAATGGTTATATATATATCTATGTTGTGGGTAAAAGGCACCATGTGCCAAAAAGGGAAATTTTACAAGAGAGCTGTTTAAATATTTTTTTTAGCATGGCTTTCTATGGAGCTCGCTTGTTCTATAAAGTGAATATCTCTGTTATTTATTGAAATAGGACTTGATGTCGTTTTCCTATGTGTAGTGTAATAAAAGTACTGCGAACTAATACTGTTATCCCAATATTGATGAAAATGGACATGGTGCCCTTTACTTCTGGCATACAGGTATATATATTCCTTTTTTCAAAATGGTTATATTATCTTCAGAATTTTAAACTTTCGATGGTTCATGGAAATAGGCAAAAAAAGTGTCAATCTAGTGATTTTACATGACTATTTTGGCAAAGTAATATGCAAGTTTAATGAATTTAATGATAAAAAACTGCCACTATATCTTTGTATCACACTAATATTTTTTATTTTTGTATTTGTGTTTCTATTACTCATTGATTGGCTATAGGTAATGTCTGGTTGTGGTTATTCTAAAATTACTATAACCAGGGCTGGACAAATCCCAGGCACCAGGTTGCCATGGCAACTAAAAATTGATATTTTTGCCTAGAATTTTCTTTGTGTAGTTACTTAATTGCAGGATGAAAGCAGCACAAAATTGTCTGAATTTATAGCAGCATATCTTCCTACATGAAAGAGGGTCACTACGATCTGAAAAAGTCAAAATGAGTGTTATTTTGACCCTTTTGTTCAGGTAAAAAAGTTTTTGATGCCTAAAAATTTTTTCTGGTGCCTAGATTTTTTTGCAATTTGTCCAGCCCTGCTATAATTATATGGCTTATTGCAGGGTGTGTATATATATTACATTGATTTACATACTTTCATGCGTGTTTGTGAGTAGCAATATTCAACAGTTTTATAACAGGTGCCTTGAAGTGAAACAAGAAACAAATTTCGAACAACAGAGACTAAAACCGAATGCTTTTCGAGTTGTGGTGTTACCAAAAAGCAAATATGAAGTGTTTGTCGCCATTTTTTTTCTAAATCTATTTTACAATGAATGTTATATCGATGTTGCATATCTACCATAGGCTAGAAACTCTATATGTGATAACTTTGCTCTTAGATTTGTGTATTCATTCTTTCCTTATAAAATTGTTGGAATCTATGATTATGCATATTTTTTGCCTTTAAAATATTGTTCAAGCATGGGTGGATCTAGAGATCGCTGTTAAGAGAGGTGGTTTTTTTTTGTTTAACACATTGAGGATGAGTTGACCATACATCCCACACTGTCCTGTATTTTCCAGGACAGTTACTGTATCCCTACTTTTTCGAAAAAATTCCTCTTTTTTAGTCGAAGTTTTCTTCAATTTGTTATTTAATCAAAAACATTGATACAAGTAATTTTCAATGTATTTATTGAATGCAATATTATCGTATTAAAATTTCTCTTGGGGGGGTGGACCCTCCATAGATCCGCACCTGTGTTCAAGTACCTGACACTTGCAATAGTGACCCACATTTTCCTTGCTTGTGCCATTATAAAACCTGAACAACCAGAATGCACCTAGGTTCCCATAATTTATGTGATTTCCAACCTTCCTAAAGAGTATATTCAACTGGAAATCCACAGAGTCGGAATATCATGCAATTAAACATCAATGCTATCCTGTAATGGAAGGATTAAAAAAACATATAACTAAACATTAGGTGTTGAAAAAGTACAGTAAAAATCTTTGAACACTGTGGTCCATTTCTTTTTATGATGCTTTGTTGTTGTTCATCTAATGTGGTATTGTTATGGGAGGCAAGTAAGTGTAATCCAGAGATGATGTTGGTCTCGTAGTGTCATGTTCTCTGTTGAAACCCAATCTGTTGTTTACTTTTGGATCATGTTCTGATCACTTTGAAAATTATGCCTTTTAAGGACCTTTTTTTTTTCTTTTGAATCGAGCACAACTCAGGTCTATCACCATCTATGGGCGATTTACTATCTAGTGAGTTGTGCCGGAAGTGAAACTGTGTGTGTACCTAACAGTCTGAATGCATATGTAGTGTGGTGTTTGATTTTTCAGTGCTGCCATCTATATTTCAGAAGAGACGTGAATGATGTGTTATGATTGAATTACATTTGTACTGTTTGTAGGTCTGTTGCTCTCTGTGGCGAGACTTTTTAAAGGGGAGATCGGTTCGTATTCACGCCTTGAAGTTGGGAACCACAGAAAACCAACTTCAGCTGACCACCACTATGGCGACGGTGGGGTTCGAACCCAGTCCTTGCAATGCGAGTCCGTCACTATGACCACTCGACTATCATAGCGGCGCCTTTTAAGAACCTAAAGCGAGAAGCACAAAAGCTCTTTTGTGCGTGAAGTTGGTGCAGATTTTTAAACAGGAATCTAATCAGCAAAATTATTATCATGGCCGCAAAAATTATACTACTCATTTTTTTTTAATGATTGCTGTCATTTAAAGGGTTGTCAGTTATCCTACCTATATGGTACTGACTAATATATTGGCTTTGCCCTTGAGGGAAGAAAATGTCTTTACTTAGTTTTTTTCCAATTATTGAATCATTTTTTTCTACTTTTTTCGCTGCATGTATGTTAAAATACTGGCATATACAAGGGAGGATGGTATAGGGCTTGACCTTCTTGTACTCCCCTCCTCCAGCTGATACCAGAGTAGAAAACAAAATTCTACCTTTGCCTGCAAGGCGACACAAAATCTGACTTGAAGGAGAACTTTGCTGACCAAAAATATGTGGGCAGGGGATACCAAAAATAGGTCCAGCAGAGGTAGAGATTTTTTCTTGAGTCACCTCTGGTCGCCCCCCCCCCATCTTAAAGGAAGAAAAAAATATAAATATCCTTGTGTGAAAATTTTCTGCCTACCCTACTTTGCATAAGTAAAGTACTTTTCTCTGATGAACTGTACTTTACTATTTTTGAAAATGTTTAGCCTCATTAATATTTCAAGAAATATTCAACTTCATCACTGAAAATGTTAACATCAACAACAATTCTTACACAGGCACTGGAACCTGAAAACAAACTATTTGAGGCTCTCCCAATAAATTTTGTGAGGGGGGGGCAGAGTATATATAATGGATGTACAATGAAATGCACTCCCTCCTTCTCCTGTGTATATGCTTGAGTTATATTTTTGCAGGACTACTGTAACAGCAACTTCTAGGCCCCCGCCCCATGCTTTCTTTATGTTGGTACCTCTGAACTCTCTTGTAGACATCTCATTAGATATGAGATAAGTAGTTCTTTTTTTTAGGTGACTGCTACTTGTTAATATCAAGTTCTTATTAACACCTGAGAGTTATTTTCTTGTTTCAGATATTTTTGTTACAAATATGTATGGGGAAAAAAGTACATGAAATTCATTGCCTTTGAAATGAAAACAAACACTTGTAAAACGTGTTTGCATTTATCAGTGTTGAATTTATGATAAATGAATAAAGATAAGCTTGTTTAAAATTGAAAATTTTTCTAAATTTTATCTCTAATGCTATATATACTTGATGTAAACTGGATAATTTGTTGATAATTATGTTTTTATGGATATATATATATATATATATATATTGTCATGTTTTTGTGTGGATGTGCTGTATTCAATATGTATATTGGCATTTTATATCATGTGCCAAATAAGTAGCCATTAGCTAATTATCAATTCGCACCAATGTATCTAAGAACTCCCACCTCTTATCTTGAACAGCTGGTTTTCTCAAACATGCTTTCTGTTTTTAATGTCTTGTTTCTGAAAGATCAATTATTTGTGGAGTAAGAGAAATATATATATATTCTGTGCTCTTTAATGACCGTATTCACTGATAGAGTTTAACTGCAATCACAGATTAAAGGAATAGAGATCTGATTTGGATTTTAACCAATTAGTTTCAATCTCTATTCTTTTAACCTGTGATTTCAGTTAAACTCTGTGTGTGAATGCGGCTGTACATGTCTGAAAATCTGTCTTTTTCGCCTTTAAGTGTATGACTATATGTCTATCAAAAGCTGTTTTGTTGGTCAAACCCTTAATTTATTCATGTGACCGGATTGGTAGGTGAAATCAGCCTGCATATATCAATGGGTATTTTACTTAAAATTAAAGATTGTTATCAATTATCTTAACTGTATGTGTTAGTTTCAAAAAGTAGAACTAACATATTAGAAACTTTCCAGCATGCTCTCAAGTTTGAAAGCCCAATGTGGAGGTAATTTGCCCATCCATTGGGGGAAAAAATTTGTATGGTAAATATAAATATTTAATGCTTCCCAAAATGTTGAAAAAAAAAATTTTTTTTTGAAGAGAATTTTTCAGGATATGGGAGGCGGGAAAGCCTGCCATCTAAAGTCCGACATCAGCGATTTTCATCATCAGAAGATGTCTAAGTAGTGTAGCTGGATATTAAATTCGAACATTTGTTTCTAGCCAGAGGTCTAAGACTTTTTAACAAAAAACTGACTGATGATCGCAGTGTATATTTATGCTTCTCAGCCTGTCAGGTGCTGATTGGTCGTGGTGATTGTTAGTGATGCGTGATGATACACATGCCCAATGCAATCATGTCGAGAATTTGTTGTGTCACACTGAAACAAAAGCTACTTAAATGCAAGCCAGCTGTGATTGCTTTACAATAGCCCTTGCAACCCTAGCCACTTCACAATAGCCCCCATTAGAAGCCTTGGTCAAGGTTCAATCCTTATATCTTTTGCTTTGATGCATAAAATCCATGGTCAAGACCAAAAGTGGTCACAGTTTAATATATTTGTATGGTATCAGAGCTCATTTTCTCTTACTTTCATAGTAAATGTACCTACAATTTAACATTTGCAGAAATGTCTTTTTTTTATATACCTATATAATGTTGATTGACCTATTCTAGATTTACTTACATAACCAGGGAAGACATGCAACACTTATTCGATCAATTTAATGTCCATTTGCATGAAAGTGTGATGTTCTTATTTTTTTTAACGTGTTTCTGGATGTTATAATTTTTTTAACTGAAAGGAAAAAAATATTTTGACATTTTAGGATGCTTTCAATCTACTTTATACAAATTTTTTTACCACCGATACACTTAAGTGTGGCTGTAATTTGCATTTTCATCTTCTAAGAGGTTCTTCTTAAGTGTATCAGTGGTAAAAAATTTGTATGAAGAACCTCTTAGAAGATGAAAATGCAAATAACAGCCACACTTTAAAATTGAGCTTTCCAATTTGAGCATTTCATGAACTGTGCTCATAAGTTTCTGAAATGTTATAATTTTTATTTAAACAAAAGTTTTAAAGTGAAGCAAGCTCTTGAATGTATCTTGATCATCATTTGTCTGAAGCTGTGAAGCACAAGATTGAATGAATTTTATAAATATGTTATTTGCCTTTGTAAAAAAAAATTTAAAAATTCTGAATGTACATATTTATATATGCATAAAAACGGGAGAAAACAAGATTCCACATATGTTTCACAATATGCTCATGATATACCACTTCCAAACTTTGAATATGCTCTTTTTCCTCCCTTTATGTGATGCATTTATTTATCCTCATATCTCCCCTATATTTCTCATCCAGAGAAGAGGAAAAAATTTTAATGTACCTACCCGATTTTTGTAATTCTAAACTTAGAAATTATACATTAAATACATTGTATGCAATATATTTCATCCTTTATTTATAACCGTTTTTTGGATTTCTTTTTCCTTCTCACATGAGTTTTTTTTCTATTCAAAGGTTCTCATAAGGATTTTTATTTCTAGTGAAAAACTGTTTTTTTTTCTTCATACTAACCAGTTATTGTACGGGGTGTTCCACAAAAAGTGTCCGAGTCATATATGCTCAATCCATGGCACGCTATCCAAATGGAGCCATCTGATGTGACCTCAAACCTCATTTTTCAATAATGAACTGCACATTTATAGATAACTTGAATAACTCGCGTAACATTTCCAGATCACTTAAATAGCCACACTGTCTTAGAGGTTGAGCACCCTTGGTCTGAGTGAAATAAATAAAAATTCTACTGTTGTTTTTCTAAAATTAAGATACGTTATGAAAAATTATTATTAAAAAATAAAATTTCAGCCATGATTTGACACATCCATAAAATAATTCGAGAAGTTTAAAAAAATGGAAATCTTTTTAGTGGCTCCCCCATTCGATAAAATGTCAATTACAGTAAAATCGGTAAAACGCCGATCACTTAACATCATCCCACCCAGGGCAGCAACTAGGTGCATGGTCAGCTGGACAAGCACGTATTTTGGCGCCCCCTTTTGTAATATTGAAGGATAGGTTAAAGGGTGAAATTTGTGCCCCCTCCCTGATCCAGCGCCAGGGACAATAGTCCCGCCTGCTCCCGCTTAGTTGCGGCCCTTTATCTCCCCTATAATGTCAGTTTTTGAAAGTATTGCCGGCATAATTGAAAGACAGTTTTATTCATAAATTAAGCCACCCTGCTTGTGAAATTATTTTTAATTAGTCGCCTAGAGGAGGTTATACCGAGATTTTGTTTGGTGATTTCCTCCAATGTTTTTCCCCCTTGGCCACATGAAATTGTTTTGCTCACTAAACAACGTCGTGAAAATCAAAGTGGTCGACATAAAAAGAAATTCGGCAATTCTTTTTTTGGCAAGCTTTGAACGTCGCGAGGAGGAATTCTGTGACCATCGGGGATTCACCGGCGCATTAATACATTTGGATTTTGTGTTCCTATTCCGGCAAACACAACGCCAACTGGATTTTCTTGGTGCGATCACTGTTTGAAACCATACTAGCATGGTCCCCACATCGTGGAGCAAGTCCCTCTTTATTTCTCCAGAAAATAATTCAAATCGTCCTACCAGAAAATATTTCTTGTGTGATTTCCATGCTTTCCCTCGCAAAAATTTCGCGATTCAAGTGCCCAGAACCACTTTTTAATTTTCTGGTCTTTCCAGAACAAATTTCGTCTTCCCCGGACATAATTTTCATGACTCCTACTTCGCCAAAAATGTGATTTTTGATATATTCTCGTGTACCAAAAATGAAGTTCTACGAGTCAATTCACTTTTAATATTGCGCGGGAGCACCGAAATGAGTGCTTGCCCCGATCGACAATGTCTAGATCATAGAGGGACTACAGGAGCCACAACCCATCTTTCACGAAGTGTTCATAATAGAACCGCGGTAACTTTTCACTGACGATCACAAGGTGTTCAAAGCCGAGGGACCACGGCAAACATACAATAACGATCAAGAGCGGGTTATATCAGAGGGACCACGGAAACCATTCACTAACAATCACAAGGTGTTCATAGCAGAGAAAAACCACGATATCCATATCCTATATTACGGAGAAACCATGAAAGCCATCACTATAACAATCACGTGTTCACAGTAGAGGGGCCACGGAAACCTTTCCCCTTCTATCACGAAGTGTTTATAGTAGGACCAATTAATTGTGGATGTGCCGCTGTGGTAGTCGAGTGGTCATAGTGACGGGGACTCGGGTTCGAGCCCCACCGTCACCACAGTGGTGGTCGGATGAAGTTGGTTTTCTGTGGTTCCCAACTTCAAGGCGCAAATGCGAGCCGATCCCCCGTTAAAAAGTCTCGCCACAGAGAGCAACAGTCCTACAAACAGTACAAATATTCAGTCATTACACTTCACTCCTGAAGTATAGATGGCAGCACTGAAAAATCATATACAACATTATATACGCACTCAGACTGTTAGGTACACATACTTACACTTCCGGCACAACTCACTAGGTAGTAAATTGCCCTGATGATTGCAGGGCAATTTTTTTCTTCTCACTCATCATTGTAGTTAATGAAGGTATAAAATGAAAAATTCAATTTTTTAAATGAAATTTTTTTTGGAGATCAAAAGTTATTTAGTAAATTGGTGCAAATTCTTGATTAGGGGAGCAATCGCTATATCTCCCCCCCCCCCCCGGATACACCACTGCTGGTAGAACCACAAGAATCCAGAAAGTTATTTTCTAGGAAGATGATGGGAAGTATCGTAGGTTCCTAGAAACTACGGGTCGTATGCGAGGATGATGTCACTCTTCGCTATCCATACAAAGGTTTTTAACAGCTGGATGATGCGAAGATATATTTTGGAAAAAAAAGGAAATTCAACTGCCTCTACGAGGAATCCAATCCACGTCCTTTCACTTTCCGGGTGAACGCCCAAGACCTCTAGACTAAAGAGACAACGAATTGCTGTCTTTCCTTGGAGCTCATGTGCACTGAACGGGACCGTACATGGACGGTCGGACCTAAGGGGTTCATTCAAGTATTACGTCAGCATCAATGGGGGGGGGGGAGGAGGTTTCTGATTTGCTGATTTTTGATGACAAGGAGACGGGGTTGGATGATGTTTACGTCATCAACCACCCTTTATGAAGATATGAAATATTCTTAATGGCAACTTATTCGGTGCGCCAAAAACGGAAAAAAACCTTTCGATATAGTTATTGGGTATTCTACCTATTGATAAGTCACCTACAGAACCACTTTAATGATCTCTAAATGTTCCACGGTTCCTTCAAGTGCTCTGGAAATGTTTCCAGGCCGCTTAAGTGCTCTGGAACTGTGCCACGCATCACTCAAGTGATTCGTAATTATACTACGGATCACTTAAGTAATCTGGGAATGTTTCGCGGGTAATTTGAGCGATGTAGAACCGCACTGGGGGCCGCTTAAGTGCTCTAAACATTTTTACAAAATTAGGTTTGACGGGGGGGGGCAAGCCACATTAAATAACCTTCAGGACCACATTTGGTCGGTGGGTCAACGGTTTACCATATATGGCTATGGGTCGCAATGAATTTCTTAAAGAGAAATTTTGAGTTCTTACTCTTCAAATAGCATTGAAATTAACAGAAATCGATTATAATAACACATATAAAGGTATTTTTTTTCGAAATTTTAATTTAAAAAAAAAAAATTATTTTTTTTTCGTCTGGAGGGGAGGCGCACAAACCTCCTATGCCCCGCTCCTTCGTACGTTTCTGATCCCACCAATATGCGTTAGGAGGCATGGAGGAAAGAATAACAGGAGGTGACATCAGGAACGAAAATTGAACCCGTTGTGGCAACCCTATGGACTGCCGAGTAAGCCCAAACAAACCGCTCTTTTCCCTATACTTAACATGTGTTTTGCCGGATCGAATTCTTTTAAAATATTAATAACTAAATAAATTTAAGCACCATGACCATTTAATGCGTCTTCAGGTAATCTACATGATCCAATAAAGGGGAAAGATAAAACTTTATCCTTGTATAAGGGGTTTTTATATTTTTAATTTATTTTTGAAAGGGGAAGATCATTTTTCACTCCCAACTTGTCATAAGTTTTTAGTTCAGTGCTTCAATTTATTTTAAAAATTCGATGCATCAGATTAATGTCTATGGGAATATGATTAATGAAAATAATATAAAGCCCCAATAAAATGCAATTTTCATAATTTTTTTCTTTTAACCGTTTATTTTGCCTTTTTGTTTCGTTCATCATTATCATAGACCCGGGACATTTCGAAAGTATTTGAGACCCGTGGGCGCTCGTCTTAAGCTTTACATGAGAAATTTTGATTTCTGAATCAATCCTGAGGTGCTCGAGCACCTTCTGACAGGGCCGTAGCTAGGATTTTTGGCACCCGAGGCAAACAGCATTTTGCCGCCCCCGTGCCTCAAACATTGGCGGAGATACGGGGGGCAAAGGTGGAGTCGACTGATCTAATGTATATATGAGCTGACATTATCATCATCGTGCCCTCCCCGAGCAATAATGGCCTTGCTCCCCCCCCCCCCAAACTTCCAAGTCAATCTCCGCCTATGGCCTCAAAGTACTGGATATGCTCGAGCGTCCTCCGCCACTGTGTATTTATGGTTTTGCTGCCTGTAGGCTGTACAAATTTCGCCACCCTTCTTCAGTTCCACTCTCATATTCTTGAATACGTATTACTGGAAATATATGCCGCCCATCCGAACTTTCCGCTATGTAGATGTATTGAGAAAAAAATATTAAAAAATAAACAACTTTTTTAACGAGCCACGATAAGTCATCTCTCTCTGGCCTATAGTATTTAGGAAAATAATCTGGGCTGTTTTTTCCCCTCTTCATTTTGTACCTATTACTTTGCTTTTAAAGTGGTATGTGTACGAAAATTTGACAAAGTTTCGAATTGAATTTGAAATCTAAAATTGTGTCTGTGTTCGAGTTTTTGCCTGGAATGGAGAAATATTTCTACAATATTTTAATATAAACAGCTGAAAAGCGTTATATATGCTAATGTTTTGCATATATAATGTTTTTCGCAAAAAAAGTCAGATTTTTTCAAACACCGCTTGTTCAAGTGCCTTTAAACATTGTATTTCTCTCAGCACTGAGGTATTACATGTTTTGGCATAATATTTTTAAAATTAAAATGCCGAGAAGAAATTTTGTGGCACAAGATATGGGTAAATTTTGGTTATTTTTGCAAAAGGTTACGTGTGGTTGAAGTTAATATTCGAAAACAAATAACAACTAAAATTGTAAAAGCTCTCGTTCAATTGTATAAATATATCCAAAGAATATGAGGGAAAAAAATCGAGTTCCTAAAGTGAATAGTAAGTTTTTAAATGATTTTTAAAAACGGGGATGTTTCTCATAGGAAAGCATGGGAAGCCACTGTTTGTTTGGGCTTACTTGGTCCCTTTAATAGATCGATCACTGGCTTCATCTGGCAACCCAGATTCCTCATGCTTTCTCAACGGGCGCGCTGGTCGCGTCACCTCCTGTTATTCTTTCCTCCATGGTTAGGAGGTAGGGGGCAGTGATGACGAAATTTTTCTGACAAGGGGGGAGGGGAAGGGGGGTTAGAATATTGCTGACAAGAGGGGGGGAGGGTGTCAAATATGGTTAAAAAGTTGCTTACGTAATACTTGAACCACCCCTAACTCAGGCCAGAGCTCACAGTTGCTGACAATGCCACCAGACGGCGAATCATCCGAGGATGATGTCTGCCTCCGCTATCCATACAGGTCGTATGGTCACATATAATATGAAAACTTTGAAACGGACGGGACACCATCGAGGAGAAATAAAGTTTCTTTATTTCTCCTCTAAGCGGGACACATAGCTTATAATTAAGCTGACCACACATACATACACACATATTTCCTAGAGAGAAATACGGGGAATTGGGATTCCAACCCTGAGCTATAAAGTAAACCTTTCCTTATAGCTCAGTGGATTCCAAATACGGGAAAATACGGGACATCGCCAAGAACGACGCCAAAAGTGAGCAATGTTGCCAAATATTGCTGATATTAAGGATAATCGCAATGGCGGGAAACGAAGCATTACTGCAAATTGCAGTGGATTCCACGAAATAAAACGTTCACCAAGGCAAATATGGGAAATTAATGTTATTATTTGTAGTTTTAATTATCATAATATAATTTATGAGTTCAAAAATAATTTCAATCTTTAACTTCAATAAAGAATAAAAATCAAAGTAGGGGGGGGGGGCCATGTGAAAGGAAAAACCGGGACACTTTTGCCAAAAAGTCGGGACGGCAAGGAAAAGAAAATCGGGGCTGTCCCAGAAAATACGGGACGTATGGGACGTATTTATTTATAACAGACTGCAAATCGGTGATTAAGCTCTAGTCAAAGACGTTAACAACAAATTTGGTATTTCGGGGGTCCAAACAAGAGCTTGTTGGAAGTCGAAAACAGAGCAAAATTACTCTAATTTGTGTTGTAAACGAGGGTTTTAGAAAACACAGTGAACGCAATGCTACAAAATGATGATCAAGAGCTTAAACGTGTAAAGTATTGCGAGAATAAAATTAATATAAAAAAAAGAACTTAAAATAAATAATACCCATACTTGTATATATATAATGAGATATTTCACGTGGAGATTCTACCTGATCAGCGCCTTCTTAACGAATTTCGTTATAGCCTTGATTATGTGGTCTTACCTGGATTCGCGCTGCCAGTGTAACGACGTGCAGCGGTTCGGCAAATCGTCGTTCGTGTTGAGCGAGATCCACCACGGCCACAAGAACGAGAGCCTCGGCAACGGCACCGCAACCCCCGAATTATCCGACAGGTTCCTGGTCGTGGTCCGGAACTTGGAGTTCTTCGACAACGACGTAACGGGAACCGTCAGGTCCATCGTGGAAGCCTTCCCGCTCGTCAAAATACTCATTCTCACCGACGGGGTTCCCTACCCACCCCTGGACGTGTTCAAAGAGTTCCCCAATTCCAATGTCCATGTAGTGAGCTTGAAAGCCATCCCCAACAAACCATCTACCGAGCTGTGCGTGGATAAGTTCGTGGACAGGGAACATGTTCTGATCGTCCCGGACTCTGTCAGGTTGGACAAAGCCAAGGTGTTGGAGATGCTCAAAATGCATTTCGAGAAACCTTATTTTGTGATCGCTGCTTCAGTGAGCGGGGAAAAAACTCAATGTCTCTCGCTGAATATCAGCTTGCGTCATTGGACGATTAAATACAAGGAAGCTCCCAGCAGTCAGAATTACTGCGACGCTCTGAACGGCCAGCATGTCTTACTAGTCACGAAATCTTTGTTGATGCGTTTTAGTCACCCTTTTGCGAGACCATTCCCACAGTCACTCTACTTACAATCTGCGTTGTTGAATGTGAAAGTAAGAAATGTTATGTTCCTTAGCTGTTATTGTTAGCGCTATCAAAATACAGTAGAAGTCTGTTACAATGACAGCTCATAATCATGTAAAAAATTGTTGTTATAATGAACTTCTCATTATGAGCATCAGATGTTTTTTGTAATATTAGCTCTTTGACGATCACCCGCAAATCACTTGTTATATCGGATTGTTGATATAAGCCATACTCGTTATAATAGATATTTACTGTATAGTCAACTTTTGTTATAGTGACTGTTCCATTACAACGACTGGTAGGATGTCCCAAATGTTTTCTTGCAATGACTATCCAATATGTTTTTTCTTTTGACGCAACGACTACTTAATATAACATTCTCTTTCAATGGAACAATTGAGATTGTTATAACAAGGGCAACTATATAACAGTAAGATTAAATCTCTATTCACATACAACCAGTGTCATCTTAAGATCATCATAGGTCCCCCCGGCAAACAGATTTTTCCCAGGGTAATTTTCCATAAGCGTGGTCAACGGCAACACAGTGCATTTTTTCACACCAAATTTGTCAGCCCCGACAGCTGAATCAGTATTTGCTAGTTTTAATATGGAGCAGTATGTTTTATATTGATACTGATAAGTTTCATTGGGCAGATATAATAATTATACCAGAATTCCATCGTGAGGTATACAGAGTGCAAAGGAACCTGAAAAAGAAATTCCACTCCCAGTAATATCCAGTCAGTCAGTGATATAGTCTTACAAAAGAAGAGAATGAATATGTTCTTGAGCGAAAATAAAAAACTCAATTAGCTATAATAACTTGTTCATTAAAAGCTTTTCTAAAAAAAAAACCAAAATTTTTTGCGACCCATAACTAAGAGGTACGTCACAAAGTGAGTCACATAAATGAAAAAGTCATATAAATGAAAGCCATTCAAGTAAAAAAAAAATAGCATTATTTTCCTATTCCTTTGGCCAGGACTATAGAAAATCGTCTTATAACTGAGAGAAATGTGTAAATGAGCGGGTGCATAAGTGAGAGATTGTTGTAGAGAAAGAAAGCCTACTTCATTAAAAAAAACGTTTTGAAGTGGATTTTCCTACTATTTCATTTAAAGGGTTAAGTGACCTAATGTGCAGTTCTACCTCCTACATCACTTGAGGAGCCTGTGATATATTTACATGCATCACATTTATAGGCAATCTAACTGACCTGCTGCATACCTACAAATCACTCGAGTAACCCAGTGCACATTTATAAATCACTTGAATGATCTGCAGCAGTTTCAGATCATTCAAGTAACCTGCGGCACATTGCAGATCACCCAAGTGGCTTGTGGCTCATTTAAAATACACTTAAGTGACTTAAATCCCTCAATGAGGTGGCCCCCTACTCCTCTAAAGATTGAATACTTGCTTTAAAGCAATGGTTCTTAACAAGGCGTGGTGTTTGCCAATATGCATCTATAGTCCGTTTGAAGTTAACTTTGCAGTGAAGAAGAAGCTACGAGGGAACCTCATCACTCGTTGCTATGGCAACAAAAGCCTCTTAACCAATGTATCGATACGCAGCCTCGGTAAGGTATGGACGATATCTAGGGTATCGCACCAAAATGTCGTTGTGGTTGCTATAGATTTTTGGATGATGGTAAAAAATATTTTTTTCTAATTTAAAAATTTTAAATGAAGAAACATCGGATTCATCAATTCGAAACATTATTTTTTCGAAATCAATAAAAAGAATTGAAATATTCTGTATAAATGATCATCATAAAACTACGATTTATGGGAACTTTATTTTGTGGCGAAGGAATACACTCTCTACCTTTCTCTCCACTGCAAAGTTAACCTGAAACAGACTATAGATGCGTAATTTCATGCATAAAAATTAGATTTTACTCCTACAAATTTATTCAATAAGAGTTATTTCTGTTTTCCAATTTAAAAAAATATCCCCCTCTTTTTATAAAACTGTCCCTTAAAATTTTGGAGAGGAGTGAAATTACTTCAAAATTGTTTTTTTTTCTCGATAACACTGCCAGGGGGTGCGAGATGGGAGAAATCATCTGTAAGACAAGTTCCAAATATTTTCACACAGCAACTATCATATATGTTCTCCTTTTGATGTAACCACTACCAGATACAATATCCATTTTCAATGAAACGATGAGAGTCGCTATATCAAGTTTTGGTTTAGTTTCTGAAATAATTAGAAAAAAAAAATCAATTTCTTTACCATCGACCAAAAAGATAATTTTTAAACATTTTAAATAATTTTACAAAATTAATGAGTAATTTATGTTATTAATTGTAAAAAACCCCTACATTTTATGAAAAGAAACTATCCAAGGAGGTGCATTGAGGTAAATCATATTGTACTGGGGGGGGGGGGGGGATGGAAAAAAATTTTAAGAACCACACACTGCTTTAGAGTGTTAAAAAGAGTTCATTTTGCCTGAAAATACCTTTCTATAATATTCAGACATTTGTTTTTTTCTTCTCTTTCACCAGGTTCAAGTCATCAGCAGTGTCAAATTTGAAAGAGGGAAAAATCTTTTTACAGATCCACACATTAAATGGAAACTGGATTCGATCGAGAGTTTCAGAAAACAGACATTTTACCAAGACATGGGCATCAAGAAAGTCCTCTTACCCGCATCTAGAGTCGAATGGTATGGCTGTAACAAGAACACTCCACGTTGCTTTGGGACAGTTCATAATGATATGCCGGAGTACTTGTTCCAAGGACGATGGACACCGCCATGCTGTTTAGAAAATCTGCGCCTCACAGCTCGTTACGTGTTTAGCATACTAGAAAAATGTGACGTCCGTTACTGGTTGGAAGGTGGAAGTTTGTTGGGAGCAGCTCGTAACGGAGATATCATTCCGTGGGATTATGATGTAGACATAGGAATATACAGAGATGATATAAGCAAGTGTGAATGGCTTAAAAACTCTTTGAAACAATCTATCGTTGACAGTCAAGGGTTTGTCTGGGAGAAGGCGAGAGAAGGAGACTTCATCCGAGTGCAATACAGTCAATCCAATCACTTGCATGTAGATATTTTCCCTTTTTATTCTAAGAATGGTATCATGACCAAAGACACGTGGTTTGCCAACCACAAACAAGATATGGAATTTCCCGAACATTACCTTCTGCCTCTTAGAAAGTTGAAATTCGTTGGAGTTCTGGCATCGGCACCGAATAATCATAGAGAATTCCTGGAGCTTAAATTTGGTCAGGGTGCCATTGAAAATGCCAAATATCCTGTTCCAGAAGCTCTCGCTCACTCCAGAAAATATCTGTGACAACTAATTTTGCCGTGAACGGCACAAAATACAACCTTCGATAAATGAGACAATTGAGAAAGGTCAGTTTATTTGATCAAGGGAATCAAGCTTCTAAAACAGCATAGATAACGTGTTAGATTGATTAGAACCATTGATTAATCAATATGAGAGGGAAATAGATTAAAATTCAAGAATAAGTGTCTTGCAGCATGAACATAGAGTAGATCAGTAAATATGGATCATTTCCTCTAACTTATTTTGGGATCAAATTTGAAGAAAAGTGAAGTGGTAAATTGTATTGCACAATGATTTGCCTCGATTGGCAACTGAAACATTGGCTACGATTTTTGGTACTGGTCAGTTACCGTGGGACAATCACCTGTTTAAATTTCACAAGCACAAATATGAACATCAGACTACCATCAAAGTGTTTTACACCAGTGGTCATCCCAACAACTGACTAGTATCAAACTTTCTACATGAGTTCAAGGAAATACATATGCTTGGCTCTTTGATTGAGATTTTTCCCGCCCTGCAGGAAGGATTGAAATAAGTTACTCGAACATCTTATCTGATGAAGTTATACTACCATGTTCTATAAAAGTTCTGAAACTTATATTATTACGGAATAATAAATACAGATAGAACATGTTTATATTTGTTGTTTCCTTTGAAGTAACTACCCTTTTCAATAATGCGTTTTTGCCATTGTTCATGCAAAGATTTAAATGCATATTGCAAGCCTTCTTTTGTTACATCCCCCAGTGCCTTCGTTGCTGCACTTCTTTACAACATGAGAACCATTCCCCTCCCCCCCCCCCCCCCACACTAAGCAAATTTGTTATCTGAGGAAAAGTCACATGGGGGCCAAGATCAGGGTTGAAAGTACGCAAGCAACCAGATCTTTGGAAGGCCAAGTCATGAGTGCTCCGTCAAGATAATGCACTGGCACACCAGGTCCCTCCTGGTGTCAGATTACCTGTCAAAACATCACACTCCAGTACTTATACAACCAGCTTATTCCCCTGATCTTGCACCCCATGTAACCTTCAACTTTTACTTTGGATAAAGAATTTTCTTAAGGGGCAATGATTCTCAGGTTCCGAAGTGCAATGACAAAGGCACTGGAGGGTGCGACAAAAAAAGGCTTGCAATCTGCAATTTGCATTTAAATCTTTGTATGAGCAATGACAAAAATACATAATTGCTTCGAAGGAAACATCAAATAAATAGGTTCTATCTGTATTCATTCTTCTATAATAAAATAAGAGTCTGACATTTTTGTGTGAGCGTAGTAGTAACATTTTTGTTTTATTTTCATCAACGTAATTGTCACATGGATAACGCATCAAGCATGTCATTGTAAGCATCTATTTTGATGCAGCACTAACATGCAATTAAATGAGTGAATCAAATCTGCGCTTGTATTGGATTGTACATAAAGCCATGATAACACATTGAATTCAAGATTTCATGTACATGTTTGTTTTCTAGTCAAAATGTTTTGTGATTTGTAATTTACATTTTTTTTCTGTCCATAGATTATACAGTTTCAAATACAGTGAAACCACCCTCTTCTGGTGGATACCAGTGGGACAAAAAAAAACATCACTAATGAAATTGGAAAGGTCTTATTTTTTGTCTTCAAAATAAACACAATTCTAATAACACTTAGAGATTATATGCGTGGAAACTAGTACATACTTTATACAAATGCGTTATTTATATACATCGGAGCATTTGCAAAACGTTAACATAGTTTTGCAAAAAAAAACTATATCTCCAAAAAAATGGCCAGGGGGAAAAAAATGTGAAAAGCTTTCTGTTTCCATGTTCTGTAAAAATGTCATTTCATCCCCTGCATGCCAAAAGCACAAATGTGTAAATTTTCCCCCTCTTTTCTTTATTAGCTGGTTGGATACTTTATTTTGCTATCTAAGTTGTGCCTGAAATGTGAATGTGCAACCCTATTTAAACACACATTACAAAACATTTTAGAAAAATAACTCCCATAGAGTAACATGGGTAAACATTCAAACGTCATTTCCCACATTTTTTTTTGTTTTTTTTCAAGGACATTGGATATTCATGCTTCTGATATAAGTAGGGTGAGGCAACATAAGTTTCTGACCAATAGAATGCCAGCTATGGCATTATAGCAAACTGTCCTATGCATTTAAACCAGTTAACTATTGTTTTTTTTTTGTCTCCTGAAAAGTAGTTTTTACATGACATTTTTCATGCACATTGACGTATTATTTTCATCCAAGAACTGATAAAAAATTAAATTTTGTAAGCATAATTTACAATTTAAGTTTCCCTCGAGTTTTATTATAATACCGATTAAATCAGTGTTTCCCAGAAAAGGGCAATATTGCCTCTCGTCCCCTCAGGAGCACAATAGAAGCTACGAATATATAGCATAGGATTCTATGGGTTGGTTTGAGATGGGGACGACGACAAGAAAAAAATTTCTGAAGAAGGGGGCGATTGAAAAAAAAGCTTGGGAAACTATGGATTACATAAATTGTTGTTTGGCCAAATAATGGTTTATATCAGGTTTTTTTTTCAACCTTTAGAGGAAAGTTAATGAAAGTTATCACTGGGAAAATTTATTTTGCCTGAAAGTAACACACTACTGTTCTAATTATTATAGAAATCATGATTGCAGTTGTGTAAGTGGCATAGCAACATCATGTTGGTTTCTGCAGGAACCAACTAGAGGAACGTGTATAACAGAAGCTATATGGAAAGTTATTTATCCAAAAAACAGAGTTGATGAAAATGTAAAATAGACAGTTTTCTGGCCAAATACTTCCAATGCATTTTTACTGGAGTGAAAAACAGCTTGTCTGTACAGACGTTTTAACCTAATCATGTGACTTATATCTCGGGAGTTCAAGATGCATACTTTAAAAAAATCGGGGTTTTCCCAGAAAATTTGGCCACAAAAAAGGGTTTTTGGTTTCATTGTATTTTGACGTGTTGTAATAAATAATATGGATGTTATTTATTGTATATTATATCTTCCAAAATAAAATAGTGAAATTCATAAACTCAATTTTGGACGTAATTATTTACGTGCAATATTTATGTAAAAATTAAATCTGATTTCTCATGATCGTTACACAAACAGATTTGTACTATTATTAACTCATTGTCGATAGGGGAAAGATGAGGGAAAGGTTTTTTTTTATTTAAGTGAGGAATACCTGTATATACAGTCAAACTCCATTGTCTGGCCCCTCGTTATAGTGCCATAAATTTTCAGAGAACGAATCTTCCAAATAGGGATTATAATGTAAAAAACCTGATATAACACCAACTATTGCTTGGATAAGTGTCATTTTCTGACAATTTCGAAAGGAGTTGAATTTCTTTTTCATTTCACTGTTAGAAAATGTTTTTTTTTTTTTTCTGTAATATTTAATTTTGTCATTTTCTGGAAATTAATTAAAAAACGAAACTAAAAAGAAAGTTACTATTTTCTGACATTTTTGAGATTTGGAAAAAAAAATCATTGAATAGTTCACTTATTGATTCCAGCAACAACTATAAATTAATGTTGCTTTGACACTTGACTGAATTTTTTTACGTTTTTCTTGAGTGATGTTCACGATAGTATCAAATCGAAGCACATGCTAATAAAACATGAGGTACATAAACCACGAAATAGTTTAAGTAAATAATGGTATTTCTCTCAACCAAAATAGAAAACATAACCATCACTAATCGAAAAAGAAACTTACAATGCAAAATTCATATGGCATTTCTGCAAGAAAAAGTTAAAATATTGGTACGATTCATATTTTTTTAGAAATATAAAAATTCAGTTTTCCTGAATAATCCGTCAACATATTGTAATTTTTTTTCCGTCTCACACCCCTAAAAATGTCCTGCCGCATTCCCGGTTAGGAACCACTGGTTTAGAGCCAAAGACTAAAAAATTAAGAATGAGGTACTCTGGAAAGTACATTTCTCATGAATTCCTGAATGTGTATAAGGACCTTGAAGCTAAACAATAAAACTATTCAAAGATATGGATTAATTGATAATGGAAAGTGTAAAATTAGCATACTGCACCAATTTGTTCAACATAGTCAAGATAAGTTTTTCAGTAATGCATGTCATTACATTTTGAGTGGTATGGGTGGTCATTACATTTAGTCAAGGCTGCAACTAGATTCTTTGTCAACTGGGGCAAGCATGCATTTTAGTGTGCCCTTTTGATGTTGAAGGATGAAATTTGAGCCCCCCTCGGAGCACCCTACCCGCCTTCTCCCTGGTCATTAAGAAATCATCGCTCTCGATTTGCTCCTGTCATTATCATGTTAAAGAGAGTTCTTTCAATATCTGAAAAACAAGAAATTTATTATAAAACCAATACAGACTAAAAGCACGTACAATGCCACTAACTACTAATGCCACTAACACTTTTAAATAACTAGCTATAAAATACCTGCCGCTTGTCCGGGTTTTTCCCGTATACTGGAAGTATTAAAGATGTAATAAACCACTGTAAAGGCATACACATGTCTGAAACGCATTGTTAAGGAACCAAGGTAAAACCAAAGTAAACATTCCAAAAGGCATTGTTTCTCTACAGTTTTTTGCCCAGTTATGACAACTTTTTAAAGTATCCCATCGTTTATGTCGGGTCCTGATTGGTACGTATGCTAAATTTAGCAAAGATCTGTCTAAAATTGAAGATTTGTATAGAGAACATACACAGAAAATCAATTTTATATACAGGGTGTTCTGTTAAGTGCTAGCACAACCTTTATCTCATCAACCCTCCATCGTAGAGGTATGATTCCAATTTAAAAATGCTCAACAGGCGTTCAAAATCACCCTGTACCAGTTTTGAGAGTGAAAATACAGTGTGTTTATATTAAATAAGAAATAAAAATCTAAAGTTTTAGATGGTCCCCATATGCTCTAACTTCCAATAAGAAAGTTGTTGCCCTGTCTCTACTGATGCCAACAAAAAATCCCCATGTTTCCAAGTGCAATATTCACAGAGATATTCGAAAAAGGAGGAAATTTTGGAAAAAACAGCATTAAATAATGTAATTTAACGCTATGTTCATAATGAATGTGTGAATTTACATAATGGTGCTTTTCTCTGAAACACTATTCCAACCATGATCCAATATAATGCCAAACTCATAACACCAAAATTCTCAGTAGCATTACAATGGCGTTCAACTGTACTTATGCATAAGTCAAACATCCCCCCTAATTTTGGAATACAAAAACTCAACTTATACACGAGTTTCAATAAAATAATGAAGCACATAATGGCAGACAGACCAATTTTGAGCTATATCAAGTCAGGACCATCTTTCTGTGGACCCCTATTGGACTTGCTGCAGTTTTAAATTTGAACTGCAAATGAGAGAGAGAGAAAATTAATTTGCCAGTTAATCTAACCTATAGCTCATGGGCCCAGAAGGAGTGAGTTACCTTTTCTTGACCAAGACGAAGGTTTGACCAAAAATTTTTTTAAAAAGGTGAAAATATCGTAAGACATCATTATGTAGAAAAGAATTTTCATATGTGAATGAAGGCTTATCTTCTGGGGTAGATAGAGTGTATTGCAGCTTACAGGGTATTGATAAGTTTGAAGCCCATACAACGAATCAGTGTAATGATTTTATCACAAATTTTATCATAATGATGTTCACAAATATTTTTTTTTTTTAAAGGAATGCAAAATGGTTTAGATTTTTAAATTTACAGGAAAACCAGGAAGTTTCACTGAAATTAAGGACATTTGGAAACCCTATATGGGGGGAGCAATGATTAAAAAAAAAAAAGAGTTGTAATGGCTAGAAAAAGATTGACCACCACTGATACAGCTTTGTTCAGAGAACCTGAAAAGTTGCTAATCTGTAGTCAGTTGTGAGACCAGCAAAAAAAAAACCTCTGGGAAATTTGATCAAACATTGTTGAGGCTCACAGGTACAAATATTCATGTTTTTTTATTATTTTTTAATTACCATGGACAGCTAGCCACAAATTGAGCATGTATGATCTGACACTTTGAACATGAATCTTGTAGAAACATATGCCGTTCAATGGTAACTGAGAGATTTTCAAAATTATGAATGTGATAGGGAAATTGATGGATTATTTTGAATGTTACATAATGTCAGTTCATATTTACATCATAAGGTTTGGAAACCAACCTATCTGTATGACGACTCAGGGTGGATTCACATCTACAGCAGACAGTGCCGTGTCAGACAGCAAACATTCTTTAACATAAAAATGTCTGTCTGTGCCTGCGATATGATTGATAGGAATATGTTTATTGGTTTTATGTTAAAGAATGTTTGCTGTGTCTGACACAACACAGTGAGTGTCTGTAGATATGAATCCACCCTAATAGTCACTGGTATCAAGCTCTTTTAGCATGTGAAGGCAGCATACCAACTGTACAGCATCCATTTAAACCATAATTGGTAATTTAGGGTTTCTGTGGGCACTATTAACCCAATCAAACCCCCTCATCCTTACTCTGCCGATTCCTATAACATTAATGTGCTTTGTCATGACGACTATAAACATTACATGGGTGAATACATAGATTCACCTAACACTGATACAAATACAACGCCACAACAGGCAAATTGCCCAACGAGGTGGCTGACTTAAGAACATCATGGATCCCCGGATTTTTTGGAGGCCCTACCTACTACTGCTACACCACACCCCCCCCTCCCCCACGGAACCCCCAACGAATCGGTACATGTGGGAATGTACGTGTACATGTAGTGAAACCTGGACGTGAAGTTTTTTGTTTCTCTGTAATGCTTATGTGTAGTGCTGCCATCTGCCACCATTTTTTCTAACTATGAGTGAAGTGTTATGATTGAATGATTTATCGTTGTAGGACTGTTGCTCTCTGTGGCGAGACTTTTTAACGGGGAGATCGGCTCGCATTTGCGCCTTGAAGTTGGGAACCACAGAAAACCAACTTCAGCCAACCACCACTGTGGGGTTCGAACCCGGATCCTCGCATCGCGAGTCCGTCACTATAACCACTCGACCACCACAGCGGCTGAAAAAGGGCTCTCTTTTTTTTCAAGAAAAATAACAATCACACTGATCAATCAGACCAGTGGCTGGAGTAATCCCCAGGGGAACATAAACTGAATGAAATGTGGTTAATTATGGCTAAATTTATATAGTCTCATATATATACACTAACTAGGATCAAAACGGAAATCAACATCAATATACTGAAAAGAAAACCAAAAGCAGGTCACATTGTCATAAGGAATTTCTTTTTTTTTTTTTGGAAAAAATGAATCTTATCAGGGCCAATATGATGGTAAAAACCACGAACATGCTATACTACGCATAATTTTTTTTTGTTTTTCGAAAAACAATATACACACACATGTACAAACAATGAAAAACATTAGTTTAACTTCAAGAGCACTGTTCCCCCATTTTGAAGTTATTCATAGGCCCAGAATATCGCAGGCATGTGCAGAAAATTTCTTTGGTCTGGAAAATCTGTATTTCATTCTACTATCATAAGATGATATCTCAGCAAGATGTTGAAATTTGGATTCGGACAGTTTATCATAGAATCTCTTGGACAACTTCTTGGTACATGCAGTGATGTTAAGCACACCAGAGTCTTTTCTGATATTAATATTTCTGACGAACCATTTATTTTGGAACCTCTCAAGGGCAATTAAATTGTAGTGTCGGGCAAATAGTCACACAGGAACAGCATCCATTCTCCATGATCATAGACGCTATAGCTCAAAAGTTTTATTTAAAAAACCAACGGACATGAAAAAAAAATTGAAATGCTTAAAACAGATTTGTTCATGTGGTAAATTTACATTCCTTTGATTAAAACATTTGTAAAATTCAAAGGATCATTATTCAACCAGAAATCCATCAGATAATGACAGATCAATTGCTCAAATGATAAATCATTTAAGATTACACAGAGAAGATAGCGTGACTCTCTACTATTGATGCAAACTACAGATGACAGGATACGATGCAGAGATGAATTTTGGAAGAAAAATTGTACATGCCTCAGCAGAGAATAAAACAAACTTATCAATCCTATTGCAATCCCAACAAGTGTGCTACACCAGTGTTCCTCAACTGCCTGGCCACGAGAATCATACTGCAAGATAATCCAAACAATTACAAATCTTATAGACTAAGATGTCTAATAATTAGTTTGGTTTTTTTATTTAACAACTGTGATGTTAGTTAATAATCCTACTAATAACATGCAAGTAATAAAGCAATGCCTATTGCCTTAATTTTAATTTAACAAGCCGTGATCCTAAAATGGTTGAGAGAATCACTGAACAACAAAAGCACCGACATTTTTCTTCTTTGGAGCACATATGAACGCTGAACCTAACACCACGGACAATACAGTTGAGCAAGGAGTCCACTGCTCAGTACTGTGTTCAGCTTTATACTTATATATACTCCAAGAAAGAAAAATATCAGTGCTTCTGTTGCGTAGTGGTATAATGCATGCACTGATTCAGATTGCAGGAGGAGGGTGGTTCGATTCCCCACAGAGGCATGTGGAATTTCCCAATTACAAAATTCAACTCCGCATCATATCAAGTCATCAGCACTTTGCGTCACAGTATAGGTAATTTTCTAATTACTCGAGAATTGGATCATTTTAACTTTAAAAAGGAAAAAGTATATAATTCCCCCTTCCAACAAGAATGAAATAAAAAAAATCTAGAGCAATGGTTTTATTTTAAATAAATTTACATATCTCACACCTTGAGAGAACCTAACTTTTTCATGACAGCAAAACTGGAAACTTTGTGTGCCTGAAAAAGATGAAAAATAAAGAATTTGGATTAATTCATAAAACTAGAATTTTATAGTACCACGTGAAAAAAGAAACTGAAGCACATGCAAGCAAATGGAAATTTTCAGTTATGATTTGAATATAATTGAATTTATATCAAATACGCCAGAGATTTTTTAAGAGAAATATAAAGCACAAAGAAAAGACTAAATACTAATTCTCTTTAATCAGATGATTATAAGGTTTTTGTCATACTGATATCACACACTAACTTTGTGGGCCTTTCTTTGACCAGATCTTTCCCTAAACCAGCCTAAAAAATCCAATTTCTCTCAATTTTGTGAATTGTTAGAATAATTTTTTATACTTAAGTCTGAATAAATATATCTAAGTACATCAAATTATGTACAATAAAATGTTCGGCAATCATTTAAAAAAAATCAATCTGCACCCCATAACTTCAATCACTAATTACAGTGTTCTACAAATAAAAATGTAAATCATTTTTTTAGGAGTAACAGTCCTGATTCTTATGGAAATCTGCCTCCTGAATTCAAATCTGTAATGTGTTTCTGTGTCAGGTATAACTTTCAAGTTAAAGGCAATTTCAAATTTTTGACTTTTTTCTATGCTGAGAGTCTATATAGGAAACGCATGCAATACTCACTCAACTAGTTACTTTTAAAATTGTATAGGACACAAATAAAATGAAACAAAGTAAATACAAGCCTATGAATTATATCATAATTTTATAGAAAAAAAATTTAAAGATAGGAAATATAAAAAAGTCATTTCTCCAAGAATTTGAAAGGCTTGTTTTTTCTTGCATGATCACTTTTGCTCTCTTGAGTAATGTTCTAACAACAGTCATTGCAGGCATCCATTTGCCTTCATGCAGAATTCTCTACGGTCATTATATCTTCATAAAACCTTTCACCATGTTCGTCCAAAACAACACTGCAGTTCTCTGGGAAAATAATGCAGATGTGAATCTAGGAAATTCACTCTTAGGGAAGTTGCATCCAAAATCCTTGCACGCACTTACCAGCCATTGAACCAATTCTTCATAGTTGTTAGCTCATTTACTTCTTAGAAAGTTTCGTGTTACATTCTTGAAACAAATCCATGCACTTTTCTCTTTTGATGCCAGGCATTTTTCAAAAAATATGTGTCTCTGTGAAGTTCTCTAATTTGGAGACCAACAAACACTCCCTCATTTTTGCAGTCAAAAGACAAAACTTTCTGAAAGGTACATAAACCCCTTTCCAGATGAATTCATGGCTTTGACAAACTCTTTTATAAAGTCTAGCTTCGTGTGAAGAGGAAGGCAGCAGGACATCATCAATGGTTACTTATTTCTCATTGTGTATATTTTTTTTCTCCCTCTTTCCATTCACGTTGATACCAAATCATTCTTTTGCCGTGACCCATTCATGCAGAAAACCTCTAAATTTTGGTATATTTTTGCTGCATACTTAATACTCTCAAGTATGACGTATCTCAAGAAATTATATTTCTTTATAACAGAATTGGAGAATCAATTGAACATATTGAATTTCATAATTTGTAGGGAAGAGAAGAAGTCTTATTTTTTTTTAAATTCTCAGTTATTCGACTCGCATATTTATACGCCATTTTGACTCTGCCTCCCTCGCATCATATAAACGAGGTTTCACTGTACTATATTTTTTCATAATAAACAATGTTTTGCATTTTCTAATAATTTATTTAAAAACCAAACAGATATTGCATACCTCACACCTACAAAAAAATATCTCGCTACTCTTCTCTCTCAAAATACCCTAGAGCTTTCATGCGTTGATAGTCAGCTTCTACATCATAAGTCCTGCAATTTATAAAGTTTTAATTTAACATTACAAAATGTTAATGCAAATAAATAAAAATATTCGAGCATGATGTACATAGTGATACTAAAGACATGTAAATACCTTTACCATGAAACACTCATGGTAGGAAAAAAACATACTACCAAGAGAAACAATTCTGAAGTTTCCTTCTTTTCTCAAGAAAGTCTGGATTAAAGTTTGAAAACTGGTGTAAATGGCTTCGTTCACAAAATTTTCATTCACATAAGGGTGAATTCTCAATACATGCATTACCACTATTTAGTGATTTTTTTTTTACAGATTAGCCTTTTTTGGCATTATTTTCAGGGTTACTGGTGGTGTGATATGAAAACACCATAATGACTCCCACCCCTTCTCAAAAAAAAAAAAAAACCTTTAAGGTTTTTTGCATGAAAGGAAGTACAAAAAAACAAAATCCCTTTTACACTTGTCGTATTTCTTTTTTGAGAATTTCTTCTCATTTGTTGCACCTGGGCCTCTAAGAATGGCATATTCACTGAACAGAGTTCTTGTGCAAATGAAAAAAATAAACACAAAAATAAAAAAAGGATGAAAACGAAATGATACAGAAAGGCCAGCGCAGCATCACCATCTATAACCATGTTGGTGAAAAATTACTGTTTCGAAATAACCATAAACTTTCAACAAAAGAGTATTCCTAAATTGGGAATCCACCCATCGCAAGTAGCAGTAATTGATATTTTAATGAAGCTCCAAATTTATTGTCAAAAACGGCTACTTCATAAACATATACTTGATTGTACATGCACCTCGTAAACATTCCTCTCCAAAATTTCCAATGAATCTGTGCAAGTCAGAACGTGGAGCATATGTTAAATAGTGTTGTCCCCTAAGGTATTCCTGTTGTCTGAGTTATGTTTAATCCGTGTTTTTCTAGTGCTGCCATCTATTTTACATATTATAAGTAAAGATCGTTAAAAGCTTGAATTTTCACGTTGGAACAGCTCCCAACTATTTTAAATACCATGAAAACTTACTTGTAAAACTCAGCGTAACGCCTTTTCCTTGGCTCAGCTACACCATACCTATAAGCTAGAGCAGTAGCGAACCCTAGGACAAAGGCAAGACCAATGTGTAATTTTGTGCTTTGCCTCAACATCCCTCTCATCTGAGGCTTCTGTAATTTCTGGACTTGCGTAGAAGTCGACATAGCCTTGAATGAAACAATTGAAATGCTATTATAATATAATCGTTTTATTTATCATTATCAGCAATGAGAAAAAAAAATATCTATAGCAATAATGCAACTAGAAAAATTTTCATTCCAGTAACTCAAGGCCGGAACTAGCAGGAGGGTGGGGGAAAGCATGTGTGGCCAGTAACCCGGGGCGATTGACTGAGGGGGCGACGAATATTCACCCTTTAATTGCTGCTTCTACATACACAGGGGCGACAAAATGTGTGCTTGCCCCGGGTGATGACGAAGTATTTAGTTCCGACCCTGTTAATACTAAACAATAAAAAAAACCTATAATAAAATAGTACTAATTTAAATTACACAACTCACTTCGATAAGACGAAAATTATGAAACGAGTTACCCCGAACAAGGTCGCCTATGTTGCGAATAATTTTCTTACAAGGAAGGTCAGCCAGACATGAAAATATTCATATGGTAAATTTCTGATGAGGAAGCACATAAATACGGGGGGGGGGGAAAGAAATGAAACCAAAATATTTATCTGTAGCGACATCTTGAAACGTTCACTAAAATTTTTTTTATCGTTATTTACATATCACAAAATAATTCGGTAGCGACAGTTATGAAAGGGAAAAAAAAAAATAATAACTAAAGTGGTTTTTTTTTGTTATTTTTATCCTCCAATTTGGTCAAAGTCGTCTTAATTATTAATAACAAGCTCAGGCCGTCCATATATCAGCCCGTCATAGAGGACGTTAATCTATCTGTATCTGTATCAGCCCGAGTAAACAAATATTTTTACTGGCATACTTTTTTTTACAGCCATTCAGTAAGTGAATCGGTTTTTGAGTGGTTTATAAAATTAAGGCTATGGGTGAATTAGTGATAACGTAGGTTTTACCTGTACCATTAAACTCTACTTCGTCAGAGTATTCAGGTTTATATTTACTATGATAATCTTTTTAATATAATGCCAACTGCGTTTTTAATTAAATTCATTAATGAAGTTATTAATGGCTCAGGAATACTCCTTTACGGCTGAAATTCTAAAAGCTGGGTTGCGCCAAATTTGGTGATAAGTTTTGGAAAAGCTTTGGTATAAGGGACAGGTTGGCGATTTTTGGTGACTTTTTTTTCCGACGCGAAATATGTCCGACGGTCCGAGAAAAAGCCGCCAGACACTACGTGCGCCAGAAAAAAAAATCGCCAGCATAGAAAACAATAACAACAAATGGTATAAACAAAAAGAAGCTCTGCATTGTTTAAAAGATAAAACTGTGGATAAAAATAAATCAATCAGGGTTTAAATAAAACCTGGCCATTGTTTGAAATAAAGCCCGGACCGTTGTTTAAATAATAAATCGATCAGGGTTTAAATAAAACCCGGGCATTGTTTAAATGAAGCCCGAACCGTTGTTTAAATAAAACTGGGCCATTGTTTAAAATAAAGCCTGGACCGTTGTTTAAATAATAAATCGATCAGGGTTTAAATAAAATACAGGCACTGTTTAAATAAATGAAAAAAAAAAGAGAACAATAAAACCTGACCAGCGACGAAAATGTAATCCAAACACTCGTCAAAAAATGGCTGAACGGCTATTTGAAAAGACGCGCTACAACAACTAACGCCGCCTGGCAGAATTTTTCAGAACAGCGACAACCCAGCAGAACAACACCGAACCAGAGTGCGCCAACGATGGCAACTTATGGACGGAAAAAAGTCGCCAATTTGGCGTGTCCCTTATACCAAAGCTGTTTCCAATATGCTATACTTATCTATTCTTACACCATTTTCATTCCTTATTGTCTCCAGCGTCATTATATCACGAGCGTCTTGGCTCTCTTAATGGTGCTTTGTCACCATTGAAATTTAGTTTATTGAGCATAAGCTGAAGTTAGTCCCTGTTCGTCATCCTGCATTCACTTTTTTCATGGATAAACATTCTTCAGTTGGATGAGAAAACGCTTCAGTTTCTTTACAGAAGTCGGCATGATACCTGCTAAAGGAATTATAGTTTCTTTCATGAAATCTGCCTCTAGCATGATTCCAAACAGCGATCCCACCAAGAAATTTGGTCGCCATTGGATTTACTGGAATAGAAACACGAAATTCTAATGTAATGGGTTGATAAATCCAGTGGCCAATAATTTTATGGGTTACAGAATTTCTCGTGATGTTCTTGCTTGCAAAAATTTGGCAATCTTGATTTTCATGATGTTGAAGATGTTTGGTGAGCAAGAAAATTCCATGATGCTAAGGAGCAAGAACTTGGCAAAATCAGAAATCACCAAATTTGGTGCAACCCAGCTTATGGAATCTTAGCCCTTTTTTACCATCCTGAATTTTTTAAGATATATATATTTTTTTAATTTAGGGTTTATATATCTTTACTGATGATCTTAAGTATTTTCTTGTGACCTGGTACAAAAAACAAGTTTTGGCCCTCGCAAAATTGATCATGGAACAACTAAATTATAATCCCTTTTGGTGATTTTTTTTCTGTGGCAAGAATTATGTCCTAAAGCATGACTCTGTTTCACTCTCGAAGATTTCTCGTTGTGCTTATCTTGCCAAAGAATAAAATCGCCAAGAAAGGGATAACGCTATGGCTGTTTTAACAAAAAAATAGCAATGAAATAAGGGATCAAGATTAAAAATATAACATCCTAAACCAGATACAGGATTGAAAATAATAAAAACCAGGACTCTCATAAACAACCATGCCTTCTGATATATAAATAAATGTTCTCTGGAATATAAACTCAGACTCTCTTTTAAAACCAAAGTTCAAACGACTGAATACAAAGTGAAGATAGTTTCAGAAAGAAAAGTCCCCCATTCCTCTATGGGGAATTAAACATGAAGTTAATCCAGAGGAATATGACTTCGCTTTCCAAAATTATCTTTGCTATGTATCCAGTGTCATTTGTACTATGTATAATTAGCGGAGAGGTTCATCGTTGCATTGTTTTTTAAATAATACAACGTTCAAGGCAAAAAAAGCCCTCTGGGTTAAATAAAAACATGATTGTAGGTTTAAAATTATAACGGCTAGTATACAAAAAATTAATTAAAATAAAAATATGAGTTGTATACAAACTGAGATAATCCATATGTAATCCTGAGAACAAATTACATATTGGGAAAATGATATGTGCGATACAATATATGACGAACAAAAAAAAGATCTGAAACGTGTGTGCGTGACTCGATAAATTCAAATGCAGCAGTATCAAGATATGTTCTGCAAAAAGCGATGTTTCATCCACTCCAGAGAAAGTGTCCTCTCACTGCTTGCTTTCCCTATCCCATATTGTATGGTGGAAGTTGTTTGTTTTGGCAAGTTCTATCAATCTTTACAGTTCTGGTTTAGTTATACTGAGTGTATATAAAAATAAATTGTGTCTAAAGGTCTTATATAAACATTTAAAGTATATACTAGCAGCACAAAAAAAATTCATCTCTACAAAAAAAGGAAGCCTTTAAAATAAAAAAATTATATTATAATAATACTCACCGCAATAGAGAGGTGAGTGCATCTCTCTGTGAAGGGGTTGACCGTTAAAAGAGGTTGTCACTGTATGCATATATGTATATTTTCTTGTTGCTGCTTTGCAAATAACATTTATTAACTCCGATTATTCTTTTCTTAAATTCTGATCTTATATATAGATATGCCAAGACCATCACTCATGATACGGCTTCTTCGTAAAGGTTGTGGAAACAGACCTTTCTATCACATCATTGTGATAGAGACTGAGAAACGATGCGTGTATGATGGTATCGAACAGTTAGGAGTTTATGATCCTATGCCTAATGAAAGAAACGAAGAGCTTATTTCGTTGAATGTGAAGAGGTTTCAATATTGGATCGCTCAGGGAGCACGACCAAACACTAATGTATCTATGTTACTTGGTGAGAACAAATTTTTAATTATAGATTTTTTTTTCTACCTTTGTTAATAATCTCATTCGTAATTATTATTAAATATTGCAGTCAACTGCACTGTTTATTTGGATTAGGTTTTGAATCTTGGTACGGAAAATGGATCCATAGCTATTCAAAATTGACTTTAAGGGGGGTCATTCAAGTATTATGTCAGCATCGGGGGGGGGGTGTTCCAGATTTACAGAATTTTGTGGACAAGGGGGGTTTGAAGGTTGTTTACGTCATCAACCACCCTTCTTTAAGATATGAAATATTCTAAGCTGCTGAAGGGGGGGGGGGGTCAAAAATGGCTAAAAATCTGCTGACGTAATACTTGAATAGTCCCTAACTTGTAGAATTGTCTCTAATGACCTTTTGTGTGCATAAAATAATTTGGTATGACAAAAAAAGAGGGCATGGCTGTATATTAGAGTATGGTCCTTATGTGGACCTGACTGACCTCAGATAATATGAACCTTACAGAATTTGTATGTTAAATGGCAAAAAAGGTGTAAATACATTTTTTTTTGCAGTTTTTTCAATGCAATTAAAAAAAATTAATATAATAAAAAAAAATACATGAAATGCTATTAATATCACTCGTGTTCTGTTATGTTACTGCCCTGCTTTCATGCCATTGTAAAAATGCCCGAATTTAGTTTTATTCAGATTAAAAGTAAATTTATTGCATTTTAACCATTGTGAAATTATAGTCATACTATTTTGAGGTTTATATGGTCATTAACCGAAACATCTCATCACTGTGTCATCTGCATAAGTTGCAATATTTCCATTCATTTGTATCAGTTAATTATGCTACTGCATTAACTTAAAAATATATTTTTTATTCATACACAGGTTTAGCTGGCATTCTTCCTATTCACCCACACTCTCTGAGACTGGCTTTGAAAACAAGAGAGGAAAGAATAAAAGAAGCAGCAGAAGAAAAGGAGAAAAACGAAGCTGCAACTTCTGCTTAATAGACAGCAGCATTAGGCTATTGTGGCATGTAAATATATATACCGTTAGAATCAGCCAATAAAAACAATTTTCTCGTCATCATAACCTATTTCTTTTCTTTGAAATTATGGAATGAAAATAATTGATATTTCTTGTTAAAGGAAATCAAGGCATAATCCCCCTTTTTTTTACACAATATACAGGATGATTCATGAAGAAGTGTAGTTTCCAGATGCTGTAAAATGGTAGCAATTGAAGACAAACCACAACTGCTGCCCTTTAGGTAGATTTATTCATAGTTTTTTCTTTTGCTACTGAGGCAAAAGGTGATAGCACATGCACCCCCATAACTAGTCTCTTCTAGTGCTGCTTCCAACTTTTTTTTCCCTATGAGAAAACTGTCACGGGAGACTCTTTCCCTGGATATATCAAGTCTTCACTTCATGCTTCGGTTGCAGGGCAACTTGATTTCCCTATTTAGATTGTAAATGTTGCTGCACAGCATGTACATGGATTCTATTTTGCTGACTTTAATACCACAAAATGCCTTTTCCATTGTAGACAGAGCTATTTTGAATGACTAATAACATTTGCATCTGCTATTGTCTATGCCACTTACCTTGGTAGTATGAATACATCTACCTAACAGATTGTAGTTGCAACTCTCTCAAACTCTTTACTTTTGACTTAAACTGTTACTGTTTTACAGCATCTGGAAACTTGAGAGTAAGAGAACCATTGTGTGTGTTTACTTTAGTTATAACCACATGATGCTCAACAGATCAGGCAAATATGAAAAGCCTCATATATACTAGTGTTCGTTTAGGAGTCTGGTATATGTGTTACTCCTGGTACGTATCAAGTGAAAATTTGCTTAAAACTTTTTATCACCTTGCAAAACACTCTTAAACCAATGTTTCACTTATTTTTCTGTAATATCCAGTATGAAGAGTTGAGTTACTGAATGCCATAACTATTTTTTTAATTGTGAATCAATTTAAACTGACTAAAATAATCACATTACTCAAAACCTGTTCTATGCACAATCACAGCATTCTCCAGAGAACCATTTTAATGGGGTGACCACTCAGCAATTTCAGTTAACTCCCATGAGATGTTATTCCTATCAGAAAGCTGTGAACAAATACTGTGCTACTTTTAAATGAAAATTTTAAGACTTCATGAGCAAATAAGAGACCAATATAAATGAAATGAAGAAAATGTGAGTTTATTGCTAGTTGAACCATAAACCATGTTGGATGAACTGAAAAATTCTCAAGCATTTTCATATTGTTTACAGCTAATGAACAAGCAACAAAATGATATTTAGCATTTTAGACTATGTTTTAGATAGTTACAAAGTTTTATCACAATAGTTATAAATCAACAGTAATTGCAGTGAATCGAAGTAGGATCAAAGCAATGAAACAATATAAATACCCATTAAGCATTTGATTCTAACTAGACATCCAATAAGACTGGAAAAAAACCAATGAAAACAATAGTACAACATAAATTTCAGAATCAATACTAAGTTCATGCACATTAAAACCAAATCAAGCTAAGTGATCTCGAATTGACAACATTGTATACATTAATTTAAACATGTTTTTATGTACTCGTGCATCAAAAATTATATTTTTCAATGAAAAAAGAATTCCAACTTCCCATAGTTTCAACCCCCCTCCCCCTGGAACATTCCATCGCCCCCAGAAGAGAAACATATATATGTCTGAGAAGAAAATTTTACATGTTATATCAATTACTGCTGAATTTTTATTTCAGCAGTAATAATTAATATTAGGTATCAGCAAACAGACAAAAATATACTTGCACATTTGTGTCCATCAAATTCCTTAGACACATAAACGTTTATCTTTTCTCTTTTTGCTTGAATGAGCTATTCAATTTCAACGAAGAGAAAAGAAAAAGATTTTACTAAACTCTCTCATTAAGACATGTGCCTTCCGACTTTACAAGAAGATGCCTAAACAGCCTCGAGAAGTCTTCATACAGTCTCTTATCAAGATGATATTTCAAAATAAACATGTCTTGAGAGAGATTTTTCAAAATTGCAAATAACAGGCAGTGGAAACCTCCCACAAAAAAAAATCAATAAAAGAAATATAGCTATATAGCTGCCAACTTTGGAGGATAAGATTTTTGCACAGATCCAAATTCCATACAAAAACAAATATGAACAGGATTTTTGAAAAACACACCAAGTAGTTTTTTTTTTCGTAAATAAAAGTAAAATCGTGGAGATTTTTTCTCTTTTGGAAAAATGGGACATTTTGCTAGCCACTACCAATTAGTCGACATCATCACCAAAAATGTAAAATCACCTCTGTCATTGCTACACTTAGATCAAATCATATCAACAAAGAATTTGCCATCTGCCCCAAAAACAGGGCATGCAGACATAAGGTCATAGCAGAGACAAGTCACCTCCTAAGTGGCTGAACTGATGCTGGCAGTTTGGCAAACTTTGTCTTAACCCTGCAAAAAAAACAACTTATTTCATGATTTGACGTAATGGTAACTTGATTTTGGAGGAGGGAAATGAAAGCAACAGCTCTTTTTGGGGTAAATTTTTTAGGAATAATAATTCCCCCCCCCCCCCAAAAAAAAAGTAAAATTTTTTTTACAATCACAGATTGAATGTGAGATATAAGAAATTCTCAGGAGCCCCGGAGAATGAGTGCAAATTCAGGAATTTCCCAGAGCCTTGGCAGCTATGTAACTAATAATGGCAATAATTATCAATTTATCAATTTTCAAACTTAAAGAAATATTTATAAATTTATGACCTAGCTCTGCAACATGCTTCATGATATTAATGTAATTGCATCATGTTTGTAGTTGAACATATCTGAACCAAAAGAAAAAGAACTTTGATTGCTGAGAAACATTCAGGCACATACGACGTATCTCTTAATATCACTTTGAATAGCTGTTCTAAACACACTCTTGCACCACAGAAAATGAATTTAAAAAATTTAAATGGTTGTGTTCAGTGTTCTTTTCCTGAATAAACTGATCACACATCAAAGGACTTCAATTAATTTGATTCACACAATTTCAATTATAAATCAACAAAAAATTTAAAAACATCAAAAAGGAAAGAAAATTGCATCACTATAATTAAGATAAAATCAATAGCGATTCATCATGTAAACTGTCTTTCTATTCAAACTACTTAAGTCTTCCAACTAATTATACTCTGACTGCTTCACCGGTCTCTTAAAGCTCATAACTTCTCTTTAACTCACATCAATATATTTTGTGTAATGGGTTTCACTGGTTTCCAGTTAAGATAAAAGCAACTGAAAATTTCAGAGGTTATTGGCAATGATCTGTAATATAGGGATAAAATAGAACTGCTGTGTAGTTACATTAATTTATTTCGAAATATATATCACCTACTAGCTCAACATGTTTCCAACGAAACCACTTCTTATAGATGGTGACAAGCTAATATACAACATAATTGGTTCATAATGTACAATTATTAGTAAAATTTTAGTCTGCATTAGTTTTTTCGGGATAATTACTTTTATTTTGGGTTGCTGTATTTTAGTTATATTTGACATGCACCTTTTTTCAGCCACCTCGTTGGGCGTTTTGCCTATTGTGACCTTAGTATTTGTATAAATTGTGCAACCCTAAATTAGCACATTTTGTTAATCTAGTTCATACTCAATTTATAATATCAAGATTTGTATTTATTTAAAAAAAAATAACACTAAAAATCACATCAGATAACCTTTTTTTTCACTAATTTAAATTGAAAGCGCCAAGCAAACCTCATAGTTATTTTCAGACTTGCAACTCAGTTAAAACGAATTTCAATACAGACACACAAGCTTGAAGTTTCCTTCCTTGAAAAGGCACTCTAGGTGCATACATCATCACAAGCGTTTGCACGTTCAAAAATACATCCAGCATACATACATTCTCATATACACACAAATATATATATCAACAAGATATCTTATGGCCCACTTGTCAGTCATCTCTGGTCACATTGGCTTGGTGATAGAAGAGGACATTCAAATGTTGTAAAATGTGGAGCCTTTTGTTTCGTATCCCATAGTTTTACTAGGAGAGGTTTCGCATGGATTAATTCATTTGCGGTACAATTTTAGTTACACGTGCACATCTGGAACAACACAGTTTGACCCACCATTCCTCAAAAAAAGGCCATATCAAGTCAACTCAGATAAACATCACTGGTAACAGAATCTTCATGATGTCATGAGAGAAAGATAAAAAGATCAACAGAGAAATAATAAATAGAATAAATGAAACATTTAAACTAGAATTAGCACATAAAACGTTAATGGAAGCAATGATATCCTATTCCTTTTAAAAAATAAACCAATGAGTGACTGTGAAAATGTAACAAGAGATGACCAACTAGTACCCATTATGTTTTAAAAATTACATACTATAAAAAAGTAGCAGTGAAATACAATAGGAACTAGGCACAAAAAAAAGTACAGTGACTAACACGCAGCAAAAAAAAATATGTACATGCATTGCCGAGACTAGGAATAATCATATCAGAACAATTAGGGAACTACTCCAGGAAATTTTCATCGATTTCTGGAATCGGTTCCCTCCAGTAGAGAAAGGAATCGTAAACAGGAAGAACATTGCAACTCTCCTTTACAGCTTCATTCGATGGCAAACACAGCTCAGCAAATGAAACGTCTTGTATTGGCTCTCTCCAATACTGGAAGCTGTTGAACTTCTCTTCGATAGCTGCATTGGTCATGAACTCTTCTTTGGTTGGATACATCTGTAATTACATATTTATATAAAGTCAAGCCCACTTAATACAAAATGACAAATTATCTTACACTATTTAAATGTATTAGGTATAACATTTTGTACAAGTGGTCAAATAAATTCAGTTAATGCGAGAAATCGGCATCATTGTGTGGAATTTGTGCCAGTATGCCGACAGACATTGAAAGTGATCAGTCACCAATAGGGCTGAACAAATCCCAGGCACCAGGTCACCATGGCGACTGGAAAATTGGCATTGGCATATAAATTTTTTAAATGTGGTTGCTAAATTGGAGTGAATTTTTAAGAGTCTCAGGAAGACGCCCAGTTTTCTAATTTCATTACAGCGCGTCTTTTAACATGCAAAAAGTAAAAGAAAACATTATTTAGGACAGTTTTTCTTGAGTAAAATACCATGCTTGACTCCTAAAAAATTGAGCTGGCACCTAAATATTTTTTTAGTTTGTCAAGTCTTTGTGACCGGAAAAGTTGAAAAAGGGATTTTTTTGGAGTTTTTCTTATAGGAGAAAAAAACTTTGGCTACTGTGCAACTTCTTGTCAAAGCCCTACTGTTTGCTTTAAATTATACACTGGTCATTGTCATATATAAATGTGAAGTCACAAAATACTTTTGAAATTGTTGAATGTTTATCTATTTCAAATAGATTGGAAGAAAATTGCGACTTTTTTTATATCAAAACAGTGGCAACGTAACTAGGGATTGATGTTTCCCAGGTTTTTCTCAATTCCTGAAATTTCCCTGGCAATATTTTTTTTTCAAAGTTATTAACTAATATCATTAATAATTATGTATATAGTTTCGTTATTTAAAAAAATTAGTAACTAATATACACTGATTTGTAGAAATAATCTCTTCTCACCCAAAGTTTGACTCCAAAACAGTTCAATGTGCCTAGGGGGGGTAATGTATCTCGCAGATCACCAATAGTGCTTTAAGCCTAAAATACTATTTAGTAATGATTGTGGTTAGTAAATGATTATAATTAAGATATTACACTCATTCGCATTAATTGGAAGAATAATCGTAAGTGTAAACTAATCTACAATATTGTTGAAAATAATGTAATTTTATAAAAAGTTTCTTTAGAAAAATTACCTAAACTAAAAAAAAATCAACATTTTTTTTTCCCTTTGGACCGATTTCAATATTTGTAGAACAATTCTTTAAATAATTTGACATGCATTTCATTGAATTAGTTTCAGAAAAATTAGATTTTTTTGCTTTTTCAAAAAGACTTCACATTCTGCACTTACAGCAACCTTTCAGTTGTAGCCAGTTAACCCTTTAAGCAAAAGAGGAGAAATCATTAGACCCCCACAAAATGCCATATCTTTTTTAACCCGCGAGCATGCGCAAGTGTGTGTTTCCCAACCACCTGAGTATATCACAAATTTCCTAACTTTACCATTTCTAAAATGGGTATAGTTAGGGGTATAGTATATACCCTGTGTAGTTGCTTCTAAGGTAATCTTTTAGTAGGGGAACGTGTCAGATGCAAAATTTCCTCTTTTGGTCACTTGAATGCAGCTACTGGGGTGCTAAACACCCCCCCCCCCCCAGCATGTCCTATTGTTACTTTACTTGCATGAAAATGACTCTCAATCTGAGTTACAAAGATGAGATTAAATACTTGCAAAAAAAATTGAAGATGTTTCTACGGATGAAAAATCAATGAATGAGTCAGATTGGTATATATGTCCTAAGAGCTATTGCAAGATCTTCTAAGAAAATTCTTGTGAAGATGCTTGGTGGATGAAATTGGCGTTCCATATATTCTACTGTTAAAATTTCAAATAGCCTATGATAATATTTTTTGCAAATGTACTATGAAAGCTCTCTTTCATCTAGAAAGACCTTAGCCCTTCAACTAATCGGATCCCAAATAGTAAAAGCACTTGAACTAAAATGAAGATTCTGAACAAATTTTTCAGCTTGCAAACCATTTACAAAAAAAGCTAAAGACTTCATACAAACGTTTTTTGTGTGCATGAGAAAAAGGCAGAAAAACAAAAATTAGCTGCTTCAAGTATAGCAAGAACATATCAGTCTTTGAGCGCAGTGTGTGAAATAATGCAAGTTTTCATATCTAATAAATGCTGGTATTTTCCCAATATTTCTTCCATTTTAATTAAATTGTTGTTTTCAAGATTTTGTTGTTTTCATATTTACAAACATTTAAATAAAAATGTGTTTCAGAAGAAATTAATTATTAGCAGGGTGCAAAGCACTCCCTTGTGCACTTTCGTGTTCTTCCCTGTATCGCGCGTGCTACTGGGTTAATTGGAGTAGGCTTTCTTCAGATTTTCAACAGGTGCAAAGATAGCGGCATAGGGAAAAGTTTTCCACTCAAAAATCAACTTTACAAAATATCTGGGCTTGTCAATGCTAAGAAGCTTTCAAAGAGACAAGATATCTTGTCAATGCTGCTAAAAAGGGTTGGTAAATGAATTCAAATGAAATTTTAAAAACCTAATTCAAGTGGCTTATTTATTCTAGATTCCCATTGTTAGACAAATTACTGGGTAAATCTCAGGAGGGAAACCCTAAATGTAACTCAATGAATTAAAAAATACAGGTATCTTTCGATTTATGCGATTTCACTGTAACAGGATTTTTAAAAATTGATTTTAAGGATTCCAACCTGCAAAATTCAACTTGGAGTTTAACTTTAATCCAGGAAATAGGCTTGCAAATATTGAAGATATAGTTAAATCCTTTGATGACGGAATCTGTTGGATTCAATGATGTAGAGGAGACAAATATGAGAGAAATTCTCAGATACAACTAATTTTAGTCCCCTTCTTTGTCACACGCATGCAATCAAGTTTATGAATGCTTCAAGAAAAACGTCATAAATTCTGTTTCATTATTTTAATTGAAAACTATCAATTATAAAGGTTACGGCTGTAAACACTTTAACCTGCTTGAAGTTTATGGGATATTTTGTATAATTTTTTTTTGTTTAGTTTATTGGAACAAGATCATTTTTAACCTTTAACTGGCGTGGTGGGGTCATCTCCACCCCCCCCCCCCCCCACACACACACACACATATCGTTCACCTTGCCACCTCCCTTGAGAAAGAATCAATCATGAGCCCAGCTAGTTCTGTACAGAGATTTTTGCCAGATAACACGTTTTCCTCCTCTGCTCCCCCTCCTGTCAATCAACTGCCAGTAACAGAGTCAGCTTTTGTTCAAATTTATATTACAGAAGAGAGAGAGAGACTGTTTTTTTCCCATCTTTTCAGATAAGTATAAGAATATGCATACAGAATAAATTATAGAAAAGATTGCTGTCAAAATGGCACAGCAATGGACTTGCTGGAGTCCAACGGCACAAAATTTTCACAATGCCAGTTAAGAATGGTACAATAATTCTATGGGTTGCTAAATATAATCATAGTACAACAAAAGAGGCTAACCAAGCAAACAAAATAAAATTTTAAAAGAAAATAAAAACCACACATATTCACAGTACACATTTTTTTTTCAAATCTTACCTCACAATTGGTAGCAAAACGAACAACTAAACTGCAAACTCAATGCAAATCTAATGAAACAAACCAAACAAAATTGGCAAAACAAAAAAATTAAATTAAACAAAAAATGTTCAGCCAGGAGATATTTGTTCTTCAAAATAAGAGTGCAACAAAGGCCAAAGATTGGAGCAAGATTTTTTGCATAAGGGCATAGTCACCTCTGCAACAGTTGCTTCACAAAAGACAAATCACCTATAAAGTAATAGTAAAAGAAGAAAAATTTTAAACTCATAACAAAATAGATAACGAATCTCATACTCTCAAATGCTACAAAGCACATAATTTAATGCACTGTTACTTACTCATATTGAATCTTATAATTTTTCAGTTTAAATCATTGGAAAAGCTCATAAAAATAAAAAAAGATGTATTATATTACTTCTTTTTTTCCGGGAGTGGACAGTATTTTTATAAGCATTCATAGTATGAGGGTCGTATGAGACACCAGTACAGCTTTTCTCTCTTTAGCATATGTTTCTATTTTTTTCCCTTTAGCATATATCTCTATAAGAAGTACAGATGACAATACCAAACAAAGATAATGGGAAGAAAAATCACATTCCTCTGTGGGGAATCAAACCACCACCAACCCCACACTTTCTGAGAGCGTGCTCTACCATTAAGCTACAGAGGACATTTTCTTTCGTAAAAACACTGTTCACAGTGTTCCCCACAGAGGAATGTGACTTTTCTTTTCAATTATCTTTGCTTGGTCTCCAGTCATCTGTACTTCTTGTAATTAGAGAGATTCATCATTTCATTCTATATCTCTACAGCCATTGCTTGGAGCTGTATGATTCTTGTACCAATCAATAGAGGATTTTTTTTCCTTTATAGGAATATGTGAAAATGAAGAAAAAATGGAACTGTCTGGTTTTTGCACCCATGTGTCTTCAATTTCTGTTAATTTCATCAGAGAAGAATGAAACTTTAAACATAACAAATAGATGTAGTAGCTCTCACAAATTTATGAGCAGTGGTAATTTTCCCTGGTCTACTTCAGTTGAAGGCCCCTTCACATGAGTGATTAAGTAGTTAAAAACATTTTAAGTCATGAAGTGCTCTAAAATCTGTCCCAACGTAAGTAATGGCGTGGTGAATGATCATCAGAAGTGACTTAAGTGGTGGAGGGCAGCAGCTCAGGATTTAGTTAGACACAACATAATTTTTTAATTTTTCCAATAGTAAAAATTCACATGACATAACGCTTTTGAGCCATATTTTGACAATAAAGATGTTGAGAAAACTTAAAAGAACGGACAGGACCAGAAACATGGATTTACTCTGCCACAAGGGTACAAGTTTACATTCTGGTGCCCCCCCCCCCTAAAAAAATTTTTTGGAACGGTTAAATAAAGACAAAGGAAAAACTTAGCGTCTTACTTTTCGGCTCTGTAATGAACCAGAAATGAATTAAATGAAGTAAATTTCTTTATAAAACTCTCCTTGTTATACTTCCTCTTTATGGGAAAAGTGTAAGCAATGATAACAGCCCTTACAAGGGCAGTGATGAAGGAGCTCCAGCCCAGTATGTTTCTTGTCCTTTTCGTCTTCTCATGCTATAAATTCACTGTGGAAGGGCTCTGCTGCATATTGTGAGGGTCACGGTAACGATGGCTCATCAATAAGAGCTGTATTATGAAACAAGTTACCTGGTGTAATTAAGAATGGTAAAATAATCCTGGATCAAAATGTGGGACAATTTATTTAAAAGTGGAATGCATGGTCAAAGACATTTTGTTTAATAAACAATGGTGTGTGACTTTGTACTGAAAAAAATCAGATTTATCCCAGGCTCACCTAGACTGAAGCCCTGTCAGCCTCCAGCTAGGGTTGTCCGAGCAGCAGGTAAGCGCTAGCTCCCTCGATAATCATTCAATAATAATATGAAGGCTACGCTTACTGGAACGGAACAGTTTCGGTATAAGGGACATGCCAACTTGGCAACTCTTTTCTGACGATATGGCGCCAGCGCGCTTGGTTGTTTTGCATTGCCGTTGTCTGCTGGGTTGTCGCTGTTCTAGAATGTTCTTTCTGATAAAAAAAATACAGCCAGATGACACTGGTTGTTGTTTTCACTTGTTCCTAGCGCGTCTTTTGAAACTTCCAACTGCCATTTTGTCGTAACTCATTCTCTCCCCTCCCTTTTCTTCCAAATGACATCACCATAGCCGCGGCATTTTGAAAACCATTGGTAGATGAGATTTTTTTTGTTATTGAGAGTTTGATTTTCACAATGTAGTGCATGGATCGGATTAATTATTGGATATATCGCGCTGGAAAAACAATCGCCAGCATAAAAACAACGGAAACCAACATCGTCAGATTTTTCTATTGTCTCTCAGGTTGTACCTTTAATATTTTCCTTTATTTAAACAGTGCCCGTATTTTATTTATACCCTGATCGATTTATTATTTAAACAAGGGTCCCGGCTTTATTTAAACAATGCCCTGGGGGTAGCGGCTTAGGCTTTAGTTAGACACCGTAATTTTTTAAATTTTCTAACAGTAAAAACTCACATAACGCTTTCGAGCCATACTTTATGTATGTAATGATTCGTCTTTGTTAGCCGAGGTATCACTGTATATATATTTTTTGAATAACGTTATCCAAACGTGTTTCGGAGAGATTTTTAGGATCTCTAAAGGGAATTTGTGTTAGTAGATATCTATGCCCGAACCCACACCTCCACGGTAAGAGGCCAGCTCCCTCTCCACTGCTCTGCTACGTGGCAATATATATAATCTTACCTGAAATATGAAAACTTTTCAAATATTTCTGGATGTTACTCAGCAAGTCATGCAATGTTTTGATATTTCTGAAATCAGTATATTTTTCACTGATTGTAATACTTTAAATAGAAGTTTTTCAGTTATGTTTGTAAATAATGTGGCGGGAAGGACAAAACACTGCCCTACAGGCAAAAACTTATAGAAAACATTGGAATTGCTTGTAAATAATAATGGAATTCGGGGTCCTAATGTTTCAATAGTTATAATTATGAATTGATAAAAAATTATCAATTACATACTGATTATAATGATACATTATTTACACATTGTGAAAAATATAGGGGAAAGGGGTGACTCGTGCTCATGCGCCCAATGCAACTTTACGCCTATGCACTACGCATCAATAACAGTGAGGTGTATCCACATGAGAAACATTAAAAATGATCAACAGAGTCTTTCATAATAATCATTGGGAAATATGGAAACAATATTAAAGTGAATCAGTGAGTTTCTCAAAATAAAAATATTAAAACTTACAAAAGTAAAGCTTCGATTCTCAAATGACACACCCACGCACATACAATACACCTCAGGTTAATATAAAAACAAGAGATCGATAAACGCTAATAAATGCAGACGGCTTTGACTTAGTTGCGTGATAGCAATGCAAAATGAAACAAGAAAAATTATAATTGTAACCACTTAAAAAACTAATTACCCCGTAAAAACGCACTATCGCACTGGTTTAATGAAAAAACTATTTTCGATTCAGTAATATTCGAGAAATACTCAGAGAAATTTTTGTGGTTATAAATATTTAGTCAGGATGTTAAAGCCGTCCTGATGTTATTGTAAACAAACCATGTTCATCAAGCTATAGGAGACTCTTCTTCTTGCTGAATAACATTCACATACAGTCTATCAATAATGCATGGAACTAAGCTTTACAAAATAAAAATACAAAAACTTAAATAAAAAACTAAAGCTTCGAGTCAACGTAAAACCGAGATCGATAATCGCTCATGCATTATGGACGGCTGTGACTTACTTGCGTGAAATCAATACAAAATGAAACAAAAAAAATTGTAATTTTAATCATTTACGAAACTAATCCACTCATGAATATGCGCTATCTCACTGGTTCAATAAAGGTTTGGTGGTATTGAGAAATTATAAGGAGGAATAATACTAATTTGTTATTTTCTCTGGTGATAAATATTCAGTTGAGATGTTAAGGCCGTCCGTATATCGTTGTATGTCACACACACAGACTATCCTAATGGCTCTTGTGTCAAGGATAGCAAATTTGGGACGTTTGAGGATCATTGGTGCCAGGTGAATGAAGTATTGTGTTTGATTAGGTCGATATGAAAGAGCATCTCTTTCATATTTTGCATTCAGTGTTGATCACGTACAGTATTTTCTCACATATTCGTGAGAGGCTCTTACCCAAGGTTAATCTTTGATAGAGCTATTTTTGATATAAAATACGGTGTAAAGGGTTTTATCGTTAAATACAGTAAAAACCTCTCTTTTATGGTCACCGGCGCGACAAAAATATTCGTCGTAAAAGAGTGGTGACCATTAATCAAGGGTTTGAAATGCATACTTTTATTATAGAAGGGGAAATTATTTAATAATAATAATAACGTGATCTTCACGTATTGCCAAGGGATCAGCATGATCCGTCCAGGGAATTCGTTAGTGTTAGGTTAGTAGACATCCATGCCCGAACTGGGATTCGAACCCAGACCTGCACAGGGAGAAGCTAGTTCCCTAACCACTCGATTTGTCCGTTAAGAGGGATTTTAATGTGTATTTTTTGGTTACGAAATTGGCCTCGAGCAAATACGATACTATCATCAACTGTATTCAAATAAAGTTTCAACCTGATGTAAATTTTCAGTTCATTTGCTGAGGTGAGGAAATATAAAAAATTGGCAAAATATTAAAACTTGCAATGATGTCGATTCTCAAATGACACACCCATGCTAGGGATACGTAAATTTTCTATTTACGAAATAACCGCGGTAAATGTTAAATTCCCGAAATAAATGCGTTAAATGTTAAATTCCCGAAATAAATGCGTTAAATGTAAAATTTTTGCCAATTTCGACAAATAAATGCAAAAATTTGAATTTTTACTACTTTTCTACAAAATCTTGATAATTTAAATTTTATCGTTAATTCTTCCATGTGTTTCCAAGCTAAAATTGACACCTTAAAAGAATACGAAAATAAAGGATCTAGTATCAGATTTCGTGCGTTACATGACTGCGTGCTTCAAATTATTAAAAACACTTCTTGGTGACAATATTTTGCGCTACCAAGGCTGGTCACATAAAGTGAATCTTGTGGGCGACGCGCTCATTAAAGAATTGAAAGAATTTAATTCTGTTGTGGCCAAGATGAACATATTTTTTTTGCACCCAAGAAAAATAAGCAGTGCATAATTAAGCTAACGATAAAAAAAAGTATCAATGTATAAGTGATTACTGTATTACTGGCAGCAAAATTCTTCCTGACGCCTGTAGTAACCAGCCAGAATTCGAGGTTCAAAGCTGTCATTCATCTGAGCGAATATCATACATATTGCTGCTTCTCTCAATAAATATGAAGACGATTACTCTAGCACGAGTTTCTTAAAAATAAGTTTTGACAGTGAAATTCTAGTTCCTAAAATACGGGTTCAGTTGACTTCGTTTCCGAGTTCTGTAGGGAAATTATGCTAATCAACAATTTGAAAGGATCTAACTTTTCATTCGCACATGTTTTGTGGAGTAAGTTAGTAGATTTGAAATCTTTTGGACTCAAATTTCAAGGGAATTCTTACGGGAAAAAAATTGACTAATGAATACAGTAGAGTCTCGCTTATCCACCTCAGAAAAATCATTTTAGCCGAGGGCCTATGATATGTTATTTTTTTAAATATATTTTTTATTTATTTTTATTTTTGTTAAAAAATGAATTTTTTTTGTGTACAAATACGAAATTTCGGACCTGAATTTTTTTTGCAAAATTTACGTATCCCCTAACCCATGCAAATATGTTATACCTCAGTTAAATATGAGAACAAGAGATAGATAATAGTTCATAAATGAGGACGGCTTTGACTTTCCATGTGACAAAAATACAAAATACAGTAAAACCCCAGTAAGGTGCCACCCTAATAAGTCATCATTTTTCTTTGGTTTTATCCAGCTTGCAATGGATAGCAGTGATATTAAACCCTCGGTTACTCTGTATTTTCGGTTAACTTGTCACTATGGGAAAGTTTGAGAGGAACAGATGATTTCTATAGCTTCCTTTGAAGAAAAAGCTTGATAATAACACTGCCGTACAAAACAAAAAAGTGGGTTAAACAAAAAGTTTGATCCAAATGATTTGGGTTAAACTTTCATTTGTGGAGACAAACATCCTGAGCCCTCTGGTTCTGACACCTACGGTGCATACAGTGGTGGGGATCCAATAATTTGACCACTAGTTTGTTACAAACCAGTTACCTCCAGCTTCAGTGATCTCTCTCTGATACATTTCTTTCACTTATAAGATTACTTTCTACACTCCCGGTTGAAGATATAGTATAATAATGCTATTCACTTATATATGCCACTCACCTATGCTTCTTTTTCCCTTTTTCCATTGCACCAACGCGTGAGAGATCACTGTGCAGTAGAGTCTCGACTATCTGGCCTAGTTAAAAATTAATGCATAATAATTCTCTGTGATTCCAAGCTGCACAAAAACTGGTTTTGGGGTGTGGCTAAGCAAAAACGTCCATTAAAAATCTCTTGCGCTGTGCCTGCCACACCTCAAAACTGGACTGGTTTTTGTACAGGTTTGACTGTAAGTGGAAGGAAGAGGAAGAAGAGGACTAGCCCTCAGTCATCTACAACAAGGACTTTTAAAAAACTAAAACCTGAGAGTTTTTCGACTATTTCATCTTAGGCCTACCTTTTGACATTTGCAGTAACATTTATCAATAAAGAGTGAAATAAGTTTAAATAATTTTTTATACGAATATATATCTATATTGAACTCATATTTTACGTTGATCTTTTGTTTACTTTAAAGGCATACAGTATGTGCTCATACTATATAGTGCTTATAATTTTGTTTCCTGCAGTTAAGATAGACGTAAAAGAATTTATCCTAAAACGTGTCCAATATTTTTATTCTTGAACCATTAATTATTAAATAAATTTTTAAAATGTACAGTTCAGTACTTAACTAATATTTATTTGTGTAGTAGTATTCGCGAAGTACTTTCCCCTCCAATTACAGGCAAAGTTTTTGCCTGTACTTAGAGGTCTAGGTCGGAAAATATGAATAAGAGTGGGTTTTGGTATACAAAGGGTGTTTTTGATGGTATGGGTGGAAAGTAGAAAGTGACCATTTTTATAGAACTCCGGCGTAACTGACCTGCCCTTCTGTAAAATTGGCCAGATAGTCCAATCTACTGTATTTACAAAGTTTCCTTTGGTGTTTTATGTTTCTTTCATTGTGCAAACTATATGATTTCTTTTATATTGTCTTTTCCAGGTATTCGTCGGGATTGTCAATCGTTGAGGAAGGATTGAAAGTCAATGAACCAGAACAAAAAGATGTGATTTCTACAATGAAAGAAATTGAGGAAGAGAAACATGTTCCTGAGTATATCATGGGAAGTGAAGCGGTTAGTTCTTTAGAGACAGCAGCTCCTTCCATTTAGTTTTTTTTATTGTTAATATATCTTGCTGCATGCCATACAGGAAACTCTTGGGGCTACAAACTAAATTGTTCTGCAAAATTTTTCACATTGAAATAAAATCCTAAATTTTTGAGCTTATTATATGATTGTTATGTATTTTAGATGTCATCTTTTCTAAAATGGCTGTTGTGTAAATAGTTACTCATCAAGTTCTTATAAGTGGCAATATGATAGTATTTTAATTCAAAAACAATACAAGAAACAAGTAAAGAAGGAAGAAGAGGTATAACAGGTTTTACCCCTATTCATCATGTTTATTCTTAACTTTTCTCTATTTTTTTAATTCAAATATCTCAGCAAATATTGCATTTAGAAACATGAAATTTATTTTTTTCTTTTTTGGGCTAGAGACAGGGCAACAATTTGCTCATCGAGTTTTTTGAGTGCAGGGTGTCCATATAAGATGTTTTTAATTTAATAACTACCAACCCCTTGCAATGTGAATGACTTATCTGAGATCCACATCATTTGGATAATTTTTCTAATTAGAAGTACGGTTCTAGGATCAGTGGTTGGCCAGTAATTTGTGGTGCATGCTATTAGCTATGCACCCTGTATACAATGAATCCTCAATATAAACATATTTTGCAGACTAAGAGAAATTATCATTGTAGAGAGGTAATTGTTATATCAAGAGGTAGCATCAGCATCTCTTCTGAATTGTCATTATTAGTATCATGATACAAAAGTGTATGTAAAAGTACAGTAGAATCCCATTTTAACGAATACTGTTATAGCGAAAATCTAGTTTTAACGAACATTTTTCTAATTCCCCCAAATAAGTTTACATAGGAACAATGTTAGATAACCTGGAATTCCTTTATAACGAAATTTCGTTTTAACGAAGTGATTCCTCTGGTCTCTTAGCGTTCATTATAACGGGATTCGACTGTATTTATTCTCACCAAAAAATTGTAATTGAATAGTTTGATATATAAAATTCACTACGTTTTTTTAAACCTGTAAAGTAGTTTACAGCGCAACACTTTTATGTACTTTGCAAAATTAGCTTCATAGCAACTTCATTAACACTTTTAAAGGGTTTTTACTTCATTTTTCACTATGTATCTCTATAGTGTAAAATAAATTATCCAACTATTTTACCATAACAAATTTGACAATATTAATTACTAATACTTGATGAGAAACGTAAAAAAAACTGTAAAAAAAGCCTACGAGTCTAAAAATTAAGTAAATCTTTTATTTTTGAAATTATATATACAGTCAAATCTCAATAACTCAAATATGTAGTGGCAGATGAAAAACTTTAAGCTATCGCAAGTTCGACTTATCAGAAATTCTGATTTCGTAGAAGTAAAAAAAAAAATTTTCTAAAATATAGTGGAATCTACAAATACAGGGGTGCAAAAGCTGCGCCAAACGGTTCTCTTGCTACATGTTGCACTAATTCTTGTTTGTGGTTCACAGAGGTACCGCTAATGCACTGTATTGCGTCAAATACCCCGAATTTAGGAAAAAGAAGCATGACAATTTTGTTCACGGGATGCGTTCTTTCCGAGACAAGGAAAAAGATACAGAGGAGGCAAACTTCAATTTGTTTTCACTTCCCACCACCGCGTTCTATCTGTGACCTTGGAAAGTAGTAGTTCTACCTTGAAGTACGAAGTCCTGTACTGTTGTGGTATAACCCGCAGGCTATCAAAGTCCCTGAATGAATATGCCGAATTTCCCGATTTCTGAGAGCGTTTTTTCTCCTGCGGGTTATACTGAAAATAACGGTAATTTCGCGGCTACCAACCTGCGTACAAAGACAGCATATCTACGGCGTAAATTCGCTGTATTTCCCACAAGATTGCACATGCGCCTTTGCGAAGAATCCAAAAGGGGATTGGTTTACTCGTTTAAATTACTACTACTAAAGCAGACAAAAGTACCGACGTTTTTTGGAGATCGTTAGTAAAAAAAGGGATCTGTAAAGACTCCAGCTAAAATATCCAGTTTTGTCATCTAGCTATCGTCGGTCGCGACAATTTCACATCGCGTAAATCCGGATTTGACGAACAGGGTGCGACTCGAAGAAAATCTCTACCCATGCAGAACCTATTTTTGGCTGACAACACTTTTTTCACCCTTTCAACCCCATTTGGCACCCCTTCTAGAGCGGCACCGAAAATTGCTGCACGGTCCGCCTCTGCATTGGTGGGGGAGGGACATACTCTTAACAATAGTCAAAGGAAGGAGTTTGTACTAGGAGCATGCTCATTTTACATAACTTCTGTGAGATACCTATTATATGTAAATGTCGTACCTTTCCAAAACATGTTGGAGAGAATGAAATGTTTGCACCCTCTCTTGTTTTCCGCACTCCTCGTGCATTGCTGAGATGGTACATTACTCCCTCGTGTATTGCTGGGATGTTGCTTAGCATTGTATCACCAACAGAACTATCAATTATGTATGATGAATGGGTTTCACTACAATGCAAAGAATTACAAGTGAAATCAGTTCAAAGAATAGAGATATATATAGAGACATATATATATATTGGGCAGACATATTCAAACTTTGTAACCTTGAAAGCAGCCCGAAGTTCAAAATTTTACCAGTTTTGGTGAAGTTTTTTTATTTTTAACACATGATAAAACGCAGACAGTGAAAGAGAGTTCAGCGTTCTGTTTGAACAGTGAAAAATCTATCCATCCAATGCTTTAATGGAATAGAAGACACAAAATCTTATGTTCAAGGGCATGAAAATTTAAAAAAAAAATTGTCATTGAGATGCTGAACTTCTGAAAGCGACTGATGATTCGTATAAAAAATATTGTAACAGGCTTCAGGCTTAGAAAACAACAGGACTATTAACATGCTATTATGTTAAAATAAATAAGGTGTTTATATTTTTCCCGTTTTTTGCATTGCGCTTTTAAATTTAATCATTTCTTTAAATTCTGTGAGCTTTTTTTCACGGAAACCCTTATTATATTCTGCACGGTTTATTTTTTTTTTGCTATATCAGGATGAATAAGATTTTGGTGTTCAAGCAGCAAAAATTTTTGCTGCTTAAGCTTTCAGTATGCATAGTGCTTAATTTGAAAAGAGTCTATAATAATTGTAATCGTCATTTCAGTAATTTATGTTTTAGTAATGACATAAGATACTTCAGAAGAAATTTAAATGGACTTTAATTTGTGAAGGAAATTTATTTATAATTATTCAGATATATTATAATTGCAGATATAGTTAGTTTTTAGTTCTGCTCCATTTTCAAAATTTCTGCTCCAAAAATGAAAGTTTGCTGCTCCAAAATGAATGAGGGGTGCTTGCACCCCTGCGACCATATTAGTACAGAATGTCACACTGCACATGAAGAAATTACTAATGGCAGATTAGTCTAATGCATAATTATTGATAAAAACTATTTAAGCATGGACATACATATTATGTGTATAGATTTACAGAACATGCAATATTTGTGACACAAAAAAGGTAAAATTTTTTATATAAAAAAAATAGTAATTTTTGATTTTTCTCTCATTTTATTCACCTTTTAAGAGAGTCTTGCATGAATGATGTCATTGTTTTTTAAAATCATTGATACACTATTCTGAGAGATGGCTTACTTTTTCAACAAAAAACCTTTTATTAGGTTTGAATTTCTCTAAATTTCATTGATTTCTTTGTTTCACAAATCTAATTTTTCTATCTTTGTTTTCAAAAAGTTCACATGCAATCAAGATTTGTTCTGACGTTTGAACCTGAATCGCAACTAACCTGAATGGAGATATTGACGATATACCAGCTGTGCAACAAAAAATTTGCTTGCGCAGGTGACCAAGTTAAATTGTCATTGCTCAGTTTATCTACAAAACTAGAGATGGAAAGAGAGGGAGAAAAAATTCCTTTAATTATGTACCCTGGACCTATAAGTCCTGAATGGCTAGATGCAATTTTTATAAAAATTCATATTACACCCAAGAAAAGTTTTACCACATAAATAATACTGAAGGTCCTGGAGTGGAAAGAAAACTTAAGCAAATATTTGAGTTATCAGAGTTCAACTCATTGCGGATTAACTGTATTACTAATATTAATGAAGTTGCAACATAATATGTTTGGTATTTTGTTTTGACAGAAATTAAAAATTTATTTTCTATTTAACGGACAACAATGTGTCCTTAATTAGTGTGTTTAATATCAAGGGCTTACTATATCAATTAAATGTTACATGTATTGTTAGAAATTTTTAAAAATCCCTGAAATTTTTTTGGTTGCTCTGTCAAAAGGCTGATTTGAGACCAATTCACGGTGTTCCAGAAGAGCATGTTGCAGAGAGGAAGGTCAGAATATTCAAGCCTGCTAAAAACCCAATGCAATCTGCAACTTTCAACACTAGGAAATGGCAAATTGAATTCAACACACAAATGAGATGGGAGAACCCTTGCATGGGCTGGGCATCCACGTGAGGCTTTTTTTTTTGTCTTAACTAATGTTTACTTTTATCTTAGAAATTTTGAGAATTGACATTTAAAATGTAATTTTTCTTTTTCTCAATTCATAGCGGAGACCCTTTATCAAATTTGAATGTACAATTTTCTACAAAAGAAGAAGCTACAAGATTTTGTGAAAAGAATGGTGAGGTCAAAGTTTTTTTTTTTCAATGCTATACTCGGGTGTACAACCTCTGGCTGAATATGACCCGGCAAGGTGTTTCTAAAAAAAGTATGCATCTATACATTATTATGGTTGCACTAGTTTCTGGCCTGCGTCACATATTTGGCTCATAGACTGAGAAGGTTGTACACTTCTGCTGTAAATGGTTTTTTAAAATATTTATTGCAAGATCAAAGTGACAGAATTTCAGGAAAGGACACATTGGATGTATCAAATATCTCCAGTTCTGGCTAAATATTTTCAATTTCTCATACTGAAAATTTACAAAGGAGGAGAAATTTTCATCACCCTAGTTCCATAAATAAAGGTTAGGCTTATATCCTTATTGTAGTTGCCAGCATTAACTGTCATACAGCTTTTCCATCGCAAATACGGTGAAACCTGTCTAAAACGGGCACTGTATAAGTCTCTTCATTCTTAGTTTCATATAGGTCCCACAGTACATCACAAACTAGTTTTAGATGTTCTTTTGCTCCCAACATAGATTTAAACGTCATTCCAAGAGAATCTCAAACTTGTTTTGAAAATATGTACTGAAACACATTCCATAGGAGAAAAAAATACTTATTCATTTTTGGGGTTTTTAGCCCCAAAAATCTATACATAAAATTGATTTTCTGTCTGTGCGTGTCTGTTCTCAATACAAATCTAAAATTTTAAATCTATTGTTGCCAAATTTTGCATATATGCCAAATGGGACCCGACTTGAATGATAGGGTACTTTAAAAGTTTGTCTGACTTGTACAAATGCCCGGAAGTTTTTCGGCATTTGTGGTATAGGCAACAGTAGTTTTTGGGCGTCAACAATCACTTTCGAATGTAATGCCGCCAGTATTACGCATAATAGTTCATGCCTTTGTAATGGTCTGTCACTTTTTCAATTCTCTCAGTAATTGAAGAAAACCCAGGCAATGCTGGGTATTATAATTAGTACTAATATACAGCATGTGATGGAGCCAGTTTTTTTTTCATTTTTTTTTAGGTTGGCCATACTTTGTAGATGAACCACAGGTGTCATCTCCAAAGACTAAAAGCTATGCATTAAATTTTTCCTGGAATAAAAGAACAAGAGTGTCAACCAAATAGTGAAAGCTACAGGATGCTTTCTATTGTATAGGCTAGCTGTATTTACCTGTTCTGAACAGATGCAAGGTCGGTTTTGTTCATGAACGCAAACATTTATTAAAGTTTTATGAAATATATTACATGAGCTACAAAAAAAAAGTGTTCAAGTTTCTTCACATTGCATTTTTGTCTGATCATCCTCTTTGCGACGTTCATACTTCTCGAATGCTTTTGGTACGTGGTCTCTCATCGTGGTGTAGTTAGACGGCTTATCCTTGCAGAGAGATTCTGGTACTTCAATATTCAACATCTCTGGAACCATGAAAGGTTTAAGCCACACTATCAGAGGTGTAGCCACCCCAGGTTGGTAGTGTGTCCCCTTGTGAAAGAAAAGCAATCCATCTAGCTGGTAATGATAAAAAAACAAACAATTATACTGATGCAATTTTGTGCCACCTTTGGTGGTGACAGAGAACAAATCACTTGAAAAGATAACTTCAACATACTAAGGAACTTGAGTTTTTTTATAATACCAAAAGAAATGTAGGAAAAAATAAGTGTGAATATTTGTAACAATAATGTGTCCCATAAAATCTAGGTTTTATGGTTGCCCTAGTTATGTCAAAATGTCTATATTGCTTTGAAAATTAGTTTCTCATAAATATTTTGATGGAAGAGGAAATAATTTTTTTTAAAAATTTATATATATATATGAGCTAATGTAGCGATATTGGATACAGACATTACATACTGAGAAGCAAAATTTGTTTTTTTACTAAGAAATAACCTTTTTTGGTGAATTATCTGAATGGGGTCTGGTCTTATTTCATTTGATAATTGGAGGTCTGGTCTTATTTCATTTGATAATTGGAGTTCTGCTGTATTTCTTTTATAAGTTAAGTGAAAATGTTTTCTGTATGCCATGTCATTATCTCTTTGACTCTCAAAACCCTTAAGCAGTCCAACATTATGTAGATTTGAAAGAAGACTCAAAAATAAGCCTATATAGTCTATATAAATTACAAGCAAACAGAACACGAAATAAACACAACTCTGCAACATAAATACAATAGCCCCAGACTATATAACGTAATAAGGCAAAAAGGTGGGCCGGATATCAGAAAGGCTGGAGTTCTATAAATGCTCACTTCCCATCTCCACCCATACCATCAAAAGCACCCTTTTCATACCAAAATCAGCTCCTATTCGTATTTTCTGACCTCTAAGTACAGGCGAGTATTTGATATTAAGGTTTATTATGTGCTGAAAAACTACATTTTAAAAATTTATTACAGAATTAATGGTCCAAGAAACATATTGGACACATTTTACGATAATGTCTATCTTGATTGGAGGAAACAAAAAATATACAGTTTATATACACTATATGCTTTTAAAATAAACCATTAACATAAAACGCAAGTTCCATGCTTATAAAAATTATTTAAACTTATTTCACTCTTCATTGATAAATAATGCAAATGTCAAAAAGTAGGCTTAAGATGAGAGTCAAAAACTGAGTTTTTAGTCTTTTAAAAAGTCCCTGATAAATGACTGCTTCTTCCTTTCAGCCCTCTTCTATGATGCAATGCCCTTCCATTTACACTCTAACCCAGCAAAAACAGGTCTGGTTAACAGCCCGGGAAATTTTAATGGTCAATTTTACGTAGCCACACCCCAAAACCTGTTTTTGTACAGCTTGAAATCATGGAGAATTATTATGTATTAATTTTTAACTAGGTCAGATAGTCAAGAGTCTACTGTACAGGAGGAGCTATACCAAAACAAACATATTTCAGCATGTACCGATTTGTAATTTCTTGGAGGAATGCGTACAAGGTGCATTTGTGTGATTTAGTATATATATTTGATTTTCTGTGTATGTTCTCTATACAAATATACAATTTTAGACCGATTATCACCAAATTTTGCATGTATACCAAACGGGGGGGGGGGGGGTCTGATTGAACAGGATACATTAAAAATTTATCAGAGCTGGGCAAATACCCAAAATGGGCTGAAATCTGTCACTCAACAATCACTTTCAGGATGTTTACCATGGTTCCCTAGCAGTGCCTTTCAGACATGATATACTTTTATAATAGTGTCACTTTTTCAATCCTGCCATTAGAGGAAACCCGAGCAGCACCGGGTATTATAGCTAGTAGTCTATAAATTAGCTAGCTTTACCCTCTCCCTTCCCTACAGGGAATATTTAAAAATATGTACTGGGAACCCAAATGGTCATCAGCCTTAGACAAAATTAATCATGTATGACTGGTACACAGCCATTATCCTTACCTCAGTGGGGAAAGGTAAACTTGAGGACATCGTCGACTGAAGAGTAGCATTATCACACGTATAAAATGGCAATGGAACAAACTTGAACTGTAGAAATAAAATTCGGATTAATACAAAATATAAAAAATACTTAAGTTTATTTTAAGCCCTCTTTCTATGGGAAATATAAAAGCTGGTGTAGTCACTCAGCAACAGGGGAAAAATCATAAACGATTATGGGAGAGGTGGCATAAACTGCCAATAAATCCACCAAGGAAAATGATGTAAATCATTCTAAAGTCTATGCTCGTTATAACAACCCCTATCGTTCTGTTAAAAACAGTTGTTATATCGTGGTAATTATATTGAAAGGAAAACAAATATCTTATGTGATAAAATATTTAGGACTTATCCTGCTGGCCATTTAACAGAATGGCTACTACAATGTTCAGTCATTATAACGAGCGCCAACTGTACAGTGATACCTTGGCTAACGAAGATAATTTGTTTATGTTTGTTCGCTGAAACATGATTTCCCACAGTTATACATGGGAAATCTTTTAATTCGTTCTAGGTCCCACAATTGGGCGGCTTTTATATAAAAGGAACCACACACAAGTATCATTTTTAACGTTTTTGAGATATACCGACATCTGAACTGTTGAAAAAGGTGGGGTTTTTTATCTAAATAGAAGCAAGTGACATATAGGTTGTGATGCCGTCTGTGTGCAACTTGAACTAACTACCAAACTGAATCAAAGATAACTATAAATAGCTTTTTCTCATTTTTTATTTAATGGTGCTTGGTTCTTTTTATATAAAAGCCATCCAATTAAAAGGTAATTTTTTTGAAAAATCAAGGACAGCTATAAAAATACAAAAACTGACTGAAGGCTAAAATGAACAGCTTCGAAATCGGATAAATGGGAATTTACAAGACAAGATACTGAAAGGACTTTTTATATTACGTTATGTATACAACCAACACCAGTAGATTAAAGCTGGTGTTGATGCAGCCAAGGTGAGTTCCCCCATCCATTTGTAATTTGGTCGGCTGTGTCTGATGCATGCAGATGGAAAAGATAACCACCTAGAATGTCCAGACCAAAGTTTTGGTCTTGAAAATTATCCGTGCTTTAAAAATATAAGCTAAATTAATCATTTTACATGAAATAATTCAAAAGAGAAATAGAGGTTCACCTAAAAAATAAAATTCTGAGGTAGAGATGAGTTAACTGGGCTTGAGGGACAGTAATTCTGATGATTGCCGCTGATTTGGCCCATGTAGAGGCTGTGTTAGTGGGTTATAAGTAAATGTTACTATGTGCATCCATACCAACTAAAATGTTTGTTATCTGAATCATACTCATAAGCTGAGGCAGAAAAATCATGGAAAAAAATTCATTAGCTGAGGCATTTGTTAACTGATGTATCAATATATTACCACTTTTCCCTAAAAGGAAGAGTTTCAGCTTCCGAACCATTGACCATTTTGTTTGTATCTGCATTAAACTCTGACTCAAAGTTGTTAAAAAATACTGAACTCAATACTTTCTCAAACTGGCTTTGAATACAAGATTTAATAAAAAAATATGAGAAGTATTAAATAAACACAGTGAAACCTCAATATAACGATACTCAGTGGGCTGAGAAAAAATATGAAACAGTGTTTCTCAAAGTGTGCATCACAACAGCTCTTCTAGGGACATTGCCAACCTTTGTAAGGGATGTCGCAGCGAGCTGGAGAGATTGCTTTTTGTGTGCCTATTTATCCTTTGAAGTGGTTCTTTAAAATTGGAAAATATCTACCAAACCATTCTGGGGAGCCACATATGAATCATGAATTGGGCAAGGGAGCCATGAGTGAAAGTTTGAGAACAACTGTTGTAGAGCATTATTATGTCATATACTTATGAAAGGCAATACGAGTATTATCACATGCCATCAAATTTATGCTGCTGTTGGCATCTCTTTTAAATCAGTGTTATTAGTACTGCCAAAAAATTCACTTTTGAATATTTATTCGCCACAATAAAACGTACATTATTAGTCATAAGTTAGTAGGTTATAAAAAACCTAAAGTTGACAAATGAAACTCAGATGTGTTTGCGTGTGCATTGCCCCTGTAAAGAGGTTTATCAAAATAAACTGGTGTATCACACAAAATAGTGATACCGAAAACATTAGCACTTTCAGTGATCAGAAGATACCAAATACCGATAATATTAGACCTCAGAAGAACTAAGATATGTGGCGAGTTTAAAAATACATTGAAGGATATTTCGAGTGAAACATCAAAAATATCGCTGTAGTGATTTCAAAAGAGCCAAATCTCATGAAGAGTTAGCTTCCCATATGAAAATAGTGTTAACTCGATTAAAAGATTCCAGATTTAAAGAGAAAAGAGAAATATGTTTATTTGGTACAACAGAAGTACATTTCTTACGATCCCATGTACATAAAGATGGAATTCATCATTTTGAGAAGAAAGTTAAGGTGATTCAGGCCATCCATATTCCTACCAATAAGCAATAATTACATGTGTTTTTGGGGTTGATCAACTTTTACCATGGGTTTCTTCATAAAAAGGCTATGATTGCAGAACCATTGCATCGACTGATGGCTAATAACGTACCATTGGGAATGAAAAAGTTCACATTGATACTCTAAATGCACTAAAAAATTAAATCTCCTCTTCCAGCATTTTAATAATATCTACCACCTGTGCTGCGCCCCCGTTTGGGGTAAGTGCAATATTGAGTCATCAAATGCGAGATAGAACACACTTCAGTTCTGCCTTTGTTCCGTTGAATACCATGGCGCTGGTCACTCATAAAACAATGTATGTTTAATTAATTGTTCTTTAATGTTTCGCATTGTGTTATACAAATGTTAATAAATTAATCTTTAACCACCACATTTCCACCTCATTAAAGTTATTGGGAAGGGGGGGGGGGATTATCGTAGTAAAGGATATCATTGTATTGAGAGAAGTTTAGCATTAGACATAGACAATGGCCAATTTCAAACAAGATTTGAAAATATATCATTGTGGAGGAATTCATCATTACATAGAGTATCATTGTAGCAATGTTTCACTAGAGTTAAAGAATATTTGGAGCACATACTGGGTTTGTAGGACTAGAGTCTTGAATAGCTGGCACTTCCTTCAGTTTCGTGTCAATCCAGTAAAACCTAAACTCTGTCTGAAATTCAATACAAAAATTAATTATGCACATTTTGAATTGTTTAAACTTTTAATACAATGAAAATTAAAAAAATTATAATTGGATAATGAAAAACTTTTGTACATCTTCTCACAAAGTAATTGCACTTGATGCAGTAAAACCATGATAGCTCAACACACCAAGTGAATAGAAAATCAAATCGACTCAAGCAGATTTCAAGGTAGCAAATTTTCATAATATTTTATCTTAAAAATTTTTAATCTGTTCAATGTTTATGACATAATATTACATGGAAGTTCTATGGAGGAAATACAAAACACTGTCCTTTCCCTTGACAAGTGTGTGTACACCGATTTGAAATAAGAACGTAATCTTGATAATTTTTTGTGCGAATAGATATAAAAACACATTTTTCACTCAAAAAATGTCTGTCTTAACAGACAGAATGGAACAGGTCTTTACTTGAGGAGTTGCATATTGGAATAATTTCATAGAGGGGATATTATTTTTGAAACTGACTTGTGTTATCAAGTAAAATATGCAAAGGTACATGAGGTTATTGAAAATATTGGTAGGCCACAGACCCAATATTTCTACAGTGGAGAACTTTCCTTAACAGGCACTTCCCTGCTATTGGACACCTCCCATTAACGGACACTTTTCTGATCCTCAGTCTCGTGGAATGGGGCTTTAATGTATTTCGCTCCCCGTTAGCGGACAGTAAAATTAAGCAAACTCTAATTTGCGAATTTTTTCCCATAAATCAGGAATTTATCATATTCAATGGTGATTATGTATAATCCCAAGCTCATTTGGTAAATACGATAATCCACAAATTAATTACTTTATTAACTGAACATAACTATGTTCCAGGATGCTGATTCCGAATAGTAATGTTGGTTTTGTTTGCACATGTTGATATGTGTGAAAAAAGCCAACATAATTGATAATGTTATGAACGTTTATTCCAGGGCTGGGGGTTTTTGACATAAAAAACTGGTTTAAACCATCAAAAACCTAAATAAATGCTTTTGGATAATGTTTTGAACACAAGTATATAACATGATGAAGAACTTACCTTTTTGCATATTACAATGCTTTATTTTTAAACGCTAATTTATTACAATAATTAAAACAATACTAATTATAATTTGTGGTTTTGAATTTTTTGACACACAAAGAATCTAGAACAAATAATACATAATTTTATGGTTCATTTTATCTAAACTATTGATTATCTTTGTTCAATTTACTAAGTCAAAGAGAGCTGTTTATTCAAAATATGTGTGATCAGGGTTAGGTTTTTGACATCAGACACACAGTATTGAGATACAGTGAAAAACTTATTTTGATTGCTAGATATATAGTAAAACCTCGATAAGTCGTCACCTCAAGTTATTGAAAAATTATGACGACTTAAGCGGAGTTCCGTCAGTTTGAATGTGTAGTGCTATGAAAATCATATCAATTTAAAGTAATATGACATTTATTAAATTGATAGATTACGAAAGAAAAAATAATAGCAATTTTTTATCTCTTATTATTTAAATTATTGTGGTAAAATGTACTGTACACTTTGATTTATACTAGTAATTTTTAATTTATAGACTAACAGAGCAACTGTTTGAATAAATAGCTTTTCTTCATAACAGAACTCTCTATTGCACATTAATTTTACATATAGATGAAATTTAATTTTAGTGTTTGAATTCTTCATCAGTAGTTCATGATGCAACTACAAAGTAATCTCGAACACTTTTGACTTGGTGGAGGGGCCTGGGCAGGGAAAAGTAAACAGAAGACCTCAACTTGGGAAAGAATGTCTAATTTTTTTCAACAAAGATATTTTGTTTAAATTTCAAGTCCTAAATTAGTAGAGTCCATGCTTTCTATGATTATTTATTATCCGTGCCCATTGCACTTTGACTTAAACTTGATTAATTTGATTCTTCAATTTACATAAATTTTGATTTCCTTGCACTATATGTAATCTTTGACATAACAATAAATTTTGGTTTTGCCGGAGATGCCCTGTTTCCCCCCCCCCCCCCCCCGGAGGGCAAAGTGCTTACATTGCTTCTTTTGCTTCTTGCGACAGAGTTGGGTGTCTCGCGGTATCTCTAATGGAGCCCAGGCGGAAATGAGATCTAGCCTAAACAGTCCCCAACATTCCAGAAACCTTATTCTGCAAATGAACTTCCCCAGCATAACTTTCGTTACTTAAACTATTCCGTTTGGGTATATAGGATTTTATGGTGACTTTTAAGCATATAGCAATGCTGTTGACAAGTTCTTTTTTTAATGGGAGCCATAAAAATAGCCTGTTCCTCTTTCTCAAACTTTTTCATAGTGACGACATAACCGAAATTAGCGACGAGTAAACGAGGGTTTGATAACATTGTAGTCTATGAGTGCTGGAAGGGTGTGATGAAAAATGACGACTTAACGAGGTTTTACTGTATTCTAATGTTACGCACAATGAGGATATTCTTTTAAGTATCTCAGTGATTATCTAGATAATTTAATAATAACAGAAATCAACATCACAAAAACATATATGGCATTTTTAAACACCTATTTATTATGAAAAGAGTACAGCATTTGGTTTATATACATACACATATAGGCCTATAAGCAGTTGAAGAAATTTTTGAAGGTTTTTAATCTGGAATTAAAGAATATCAAATAGTATAGGTGATAGTTTTTCCTTCAGCTTTTATACTATGTTCTATTCAAATTGTGTATTTTGTAAGAAAACAATATATATATATATATATATACTGAAGAGCCAAAAAATCTGGTACACCTGCCTAATATCGTGTAGGGCCTCTGCGAGCTCGCAGAAGTGCCGCAACACGACGTGGCATGGACTCGACTAATGTCTGAAGTAGTGCTGGAGGTAATTGACACCACGAATCCTGCAGGGCTGTCCATAAATCCGTAGGAGTAAGAGGGGGTAGAGATCTCTTCTGAACAGCACGTTGCAAGACATCCCAGATATGTTCAATAATGTTCATGTCTGGGGATTTTGGTGGCCAGCGGAAGTGTCTAAAGTCAGAAGAGTGTTCCTGGAGCCACTTTGTAGCAATTCTGGACGTGTGGGGTGTCACATCGTCCTGCTGAAATTGTCCAAGTCCGTCGGAATGCACAATGGACATGAATGGGTGCAGGTGATCAGACAGGATGCTTACGTACACTGTCACCTGTCAGAGTCGTATCTAGACGTATCAGGGGTCCCATATCACGCCAACTGCACACGCCCCATACCACCATACCATCACAGAGCCTCCACCAGCTTGAACAGTCCCCTGTTGACATGTAGGGTCAATGGATTCATGAGGTTGTCTCCACACCCGTACACATCCATCAGCTCGAAGCAATTGGAACCGAGACTCGTCAGACCAGGCAACGTGTTTCCAGTCCTCAATAGTCCAATGTCGGTGTTGTCGGGGCGTGGCGTAAAGCTTTGTGTCGTGCAGTGGGCCTTCGGCTCCGAAAGTCCATATCGATGATGTTTCGTTGAATGGTTCGCACAGTGACACTTGTTGATGGCCCAGCATTGAAATCTGCAGCAGTCGTCGTTGGTCCCGTTCTTGCATGATCTTTTTCCAGCCGCAGTGATGTCATAGATTTAATTTTTTACCAGATTCCCAATATTCATGGTACACTCGCGAAATGGTCATATATGAAAATCCAAATTTCATCACTACCTCGGAGATGCTATGTCCCATCTCTCGTGCGCCGAGTATAACACCACGTTCAAACTCACTTAAATCTTGATAACCTGCCATTGTAGCAGCAGTAACCGATCTAACAACTATGCCAGACACTTGTTGTGTTATATAGTTATATAGGCGTTGCCGACCGCAGCGCCGTACTCTGATTGGTTCCATATCTCTTTATTTGCATACGCATGCCTGTACCAGTTTTTTTGACTCTTCAGTTTATATATATATATATATTGTACAAAATAATTCGGTAGAGAGTAGAAAATTATTTTACAATTTCATATTAAGTTGTTAGACTGTTATACAATTTTTTGTATAACATAGTCATTTTAAACATTACACGAAATTAAAGTGTGTATTTCCAATGAAAATTTTTGTATTGAAAAGCAATATTTGATGTGACAGTTTAAACCATCAAAAACTGGTTTATTTCTTCTTCATACTTGATTTAATTTTTACAAAATATATGTGCAGTGCACATATCGTGTGCAGGAAAAAATAATTGGTTTAATGAAGAGAAGAAAGGTTATAAATTTTTCTATATCTATCAGACTTTCCAACTTTACTTTTGAATTATGCATAATCACAGATAAAAGTAGTGAAATTTAATAAAACTTTTTTTATCGAGATGATTGATGATTTGGCATAACAACCAGTGTATCACTTTTACACACAGTAGCATATAGAAACCAATCGCGACCGAAACCAAACATATAAATGTAAAATAAAGTTCTACTTTATATTGTACCTCCCTAATAGCGGACAAAAGTTTTGGTCCCATGGGTGTCCGTTATCGAGAGGTTCTACTGTATAGGTATTATTGAGATGGTGGCAAATATTGAGGGCTCGGGCTCATGGACCAGTTATAAGTTTACATCTATGCAGGGCTCCCCTCGTCCTAGTTTTCCTACTTTTTCGTAAACATGTTCTACTTTCTCGGTTTTGTTCTACTTTCTCAATTTTCTCCTACTTTTCCTCTCTTTTATCAAATCCTATCAACGAAATTTGTGCAATTGATTTTAAATAAGAAGGGAATCATTGATATATTGCCAAATAATACAAATATAGTGGATTACAATTAATGATTCTGCCAAAGCAGAAATTGTATCGTTTTTCAGGTTATTTGGGGGGGGGGGGTAGTGTACGTGTTCCATTTGATTTATCAATTTTTTTGTTTTCGTAGTTTGAGGGTTCACCAAGTAGAGTAATTATTAAAAACTTTTGTCTGGATAGAAAAAAAAAACTTTGTATTTATTACTTCATTGTCTTGGACAGTAACTAACATTTATCATTCTTAAGAAGCTTACATGTCTTCACAATTTGCTGTGAAAATTGTCGAAGAAGGTTGATCGACTGGACTGTGGAAGACTCCAAAAAAGAATGCAATATATATTGTGAGGAGAGACAAAAAAGAATTATTTGTGGTTGCTAGCACTCTGTTTGTGTCAAAAATTGCTTTTGTAGCCAAGTCATTTTTGTGATTTTGCTTTGGCTCGAGTCACACTCGAGTCATACTGAAATGGTGTTTTAAAAAAAATATATATTAATTTTAAAATTAAATTTTTTATTATTATTCCAAAATACATAGTTATTGATAGACATTTCAAGCCATAAAAATGGCGTTTAATTAGCTTAAAATTTTATTAACTGTTCGAAAATAACAAGTTTACCATCTAATAAGAATAGGCAATTTTGAGTAAACTGTTGTACAATACTGAATGGAAGTATTTGGTTGAATTAAATGATTCAGTTGAAGTAAATAAGGTGTACAATAAACTTACATCAGAATCATACAGGGGATGGCTATTCCAGCACATCAAATCCAAAATATAGTAAGTCTTCTCTTGCTCACTATATATGCAGTCAAGTATGCTATATGTAGATGACCGCATACCTAAAAGGATGAACCAAAGTTGTCTGCATAAGAAAGTGTGTAATTTAATTTCTGAATAAAAGATACAGAAATAGGCAGAGATTTCTCATCATTAATGTGGAAATCATTGAGGCAGTATCAAAATAATTTGAAATTTCTATGCTTCCAATTAAAGATCTTGGAAATACATAGTGAAAATCCTATAAAATGATAATCGCTCATGATAATCATAACGATATTACTCTCTGGTCCAGATGCAGTTACATTGTTAATGTATTCCATCTACAATGATATGGTTTTTCTGCCCCTGGAGTATCATTACATAGGTATTTCAATGTATTATGACGAGGAAATTTGTACTCAATACATCTTGAGTGATGACAAAAATAAATTGATTCAGATAATTTTTCTAATGCTCTTCATCAAAGTTCATTGCACAAGCATGAGGTATAAAATGCTATAATTTTCCCCTGACATAATGAAAAGAGAAAGAATTAAGTTAAAAATTCATTAATTTTTAAAAGTGTCACATCACGAAAAGATAGTATCTTGAAGCAAAACTTTCTTGTTAAAAAAAATTGGGATCTCAATTTCTTCCGCATTCCTAGAATATTATTCCCATAAAAATCACTTGTGAACATTATAGTATAACATTTGCTGTCAGCTTTAACTTGCTCAAAGTACACAAGCTTTAAAAATTGAAGGAACTTTTTTTCGTAATTTGAGCTCATTAATAAAATATGTACTTACAAGGGTTCAAGCAACACAGCATATGGGTTTAGGCATCATATATGTGCAAGGGTCTATCCAGTCGAAATTTGGGTTAGTTTTCTGGACCCTTCACAAAATAAAAGTTTACAAAACCATAAATCAGGCATTTCATTTCTTTTCTGATAAATTAAACTAATTATTTTGCTTTCCACAAAATTACTTATTTTTCACAAAACTAATGACCATTTTCAGAAAAATGAAAATTTTCACAAAAACAGGACCCTACAAAAAATGTCTGGACAGACCCTGATATGAAGTACAAATGACTGGATACCAAATGAAGATAATTGGAAAGAAAAGTCCCATTCCTCTGTGGGGAACTGAGCCATCGACCTCACACTTTCCAATCATCTTCGCTTGATATCCAGTGTCATTTGTACTTTGTACAAATAGTGGAGAGGTTCACTATTTTGTTTATAAGGCTAATTTGGTTACGAGCTGCTGCTGAGTTAAGAGGCTGTCTATTGCGCAGTCATATTAAAACTTAAAATGAAATCCAGGTAATGATGATATCAGAGTCATATAAAGATTTACAACAAAATATTGAAGTGAAAACTGAAAAGAACTAAGGAGGCATATTTCCACACTAAGTTTGTAAATTTCAGTAAAGACAAAAAACAATGGAAATTAGTAAATAACTTTGTGAGTGGGAAAACCTCTAAAAAAATACTTCCTGATCAAAATCGTAAAACTCTTGCTGTATATAAAAAAATGAATGTGTGTGTGAAACCTGAACAATGATGAACCTTATGAAAATCTTGAAGACCATCAATATATGCCTAACCAGCAAAATTCTATGGATTTGACTTTATTTAAAGAAACTGAAGTAAAAAAATGACTAAAATTAGACAATAACAAAAAGCTCTACGTCATGACAGAATTTTGCCTAAAATGTTTTTTTTTTTAATTGAACATTTCTAAATTACCATATTTGTTTTCTAAAAAATCTGATAAATACCTCAATTTTCATGGGGGGGGGGGGGGAAATTTATTGTAAAATTAAAATATTGTATTGCAACTCTAATTTACAAATCTGGCAGCATAAGAGAATTCAATCATCACCGCCCGAAAAAGAAAAATTTTGGTTCTTCCTATTTTTCTCAGGTTATTGAGTGCTTAGTTAAAAATGAAGCTTATGAACTTCCTTCAGTCGAATTCTTACATCACTAACACACAATTTGGTTTCTTGGAGAACAAAAATACCAAGATGTCTATATTAAGACTTACAAAACATGTTTATAAATAACTAAATGATAGTAAACAAGCTCTAGCTGTCTTCTTAGACCTAAAGAAAGCATTTGACACTAAATCATGAAATTCTCTTCAAAAAATTGTTTTGCACTGGAATTAGGTTTTTTTTTCATAATTGGTTCAAAAGTTTTTTTGTCAAATCGGATGCAGGCCATGAAAATTGATTCCGAGATAAGTAAATTTTTATTTATAAAGAATGGTGTCCCACAAGGATCTGTGTTGGGTTCAATTTTATTTCTAATCTATGTAAATAGATTCTAAATATCTTAAATTGCATAGTAATGTCATAAGCTATGCTGATGACACAGCTCTTGTAATTAACTGAAAATACTCTTTAGACATTAAAACATCACACTGAACATGATCTAGCAATATTAAACACTTGCGTAATGAATAATAAATTATTGTTGAACTTTGCTAAAACTAAATATATAAAATTTCAACTTTATACACCAACAGAAACAATACTGAAAATCTCATAATTCATTGTCACAATGAAGACTGCTTGCGGGTAAACTGTGAATGTCCCATAATCAATGAAGCCGAAGAAATTAAACATCTAGGCATAACATTACATAAAAATTCAAAATGGAAGGCTCATGCCCTGAAGATCTGCAATAAACTAAATTATATAAATACACTGCTGGCCACCCAAATTGCAACACCAAGAAAGGCAAGAGATATCGCTACAATATTTATTTTGTAGATAACATGTTGACCAAGCATCAAATGATTAAATTTATAGACTTCTGTGAAGTGTGGTTCCTGCCAAAATCAGTAGCCAGAGTAGCCGCCATTGTCGGAGATCACCGCTGCCACACGCCTCGGCATTGATTCAAAGAGACTTTGGTTGTGTTCTTGGGGTACAGCAGACCAAGCAGCTTCCACGCGTTGCCAAAGTTGATCTGGTGTGGCAGCTGGGGATGTAATCTGGGTCAATCGTTGAGCAACCATGGACCACATGTTTTCTATCGGCGAAAGATCCGGAGAGCGAGCTGGCCAGGGAAGCAATTCAATCTGGCGATTGACGAAGAACCTTTGGACAATGCGTGCCACGTGTGGTCGCGCATTATCCTGTTGAAATATGGCTGTGGGCAAGCCCTGAAGGTAAGGAAGGACAACTGGCTCCAACACCTCGGAGATGTAGCGCTGGCTTTTTAAAGTACCGGTAATGCGTACTAGAGGAGTGCGAGAGTGATATCCAATACCGCCCCATACCATAATACCCGGTGCAGGACCAGTGTGGCGGTGCATAACGCAGCTGTTCAGCATCCTCTCTCCACGGTGTCTCCAGACTCGAATCCGACCATCGTGGCGTTGCAGACAGAAGCGTGACTCGTCAGTAAAGACAATTTCATTCCATTGTGCCGTTCACATCCTTCTTTCATCGCACCATTGGCGGCGGAGACGTCTGTGGTTCTGCGTCAAGGGTAGACGAAGCAATGGACGTCTTGCGGACAGACCACTCTGCTGTAAACAGCGTCGAATGGTACGCGCAGACACTGGATAATGCGGTACAGACTGAATGTGCTGTGCTATGGTTCGTGATGTGGCTGAGCGATCCGTCACTGCCATACGCACAATACGCCTGTCATCACGTGAAGTGGTGCACTGAGGTGGATGCGATCGAACACGTCGGTCCGTCGTACCCTCCTGCATCCAACGATCACATATCCGCATTACAGTTGTTTGGTTTCGTCCAACACGACTACCGATTTCCCTGAAAGATAATCCACAATCTCGGTAGGCCACTATCCTTCCTCTGTCGAACTCGGATACTTGATCAAAAGATGATCGCTGTTTTCTACGAGGCATAATTGATCGTTTTTTTGAAAAAACCACAAGAAAAACACAATTGCCGTACTTCAAATCGTCCAAATCTCCAAGCCTTAAATAGCGCTTTGAAGTGGCGCCACAGGCGCGCGTGATGTGCGTCTGCGCTGAAATTCTAATCATTTGCATATCTCACCTCCGCTAATGCATGTTGTAAATTTCATATTATTTGCATGCTTCCTTCAGGGTGTTGCATTTACGGTGGCCAGCAGTGTATTTGAATTTTCAGTTTAAAAAATATAGTTTCCTTCTGACCATCTATTATGCCTGGGTTCTTTCCTTGATTTAGTATGCCATCTGTATCTGGGGCGGGGTAACTATGAATAAAACTTGAATCCGAATTAAATCTGATCAATATTTCTCTTAACAAAATTTCACATACATTGTTCCATTCAAATAGAGCTCTTTATCAAAATGATTTTCATTTTAATCTTAGCAAACTACATATGCGAAAAATATTAATGTTTATACAGAGAAATCCCTCATATGGTTTAAAATGAAAAATGAATCAAACCCAGAAAGTAGACAGGAAATTTCCTATGACATTTACAAACCTAAAAAAAAACATTTTCCAAAAACCGTTTCTCTATCTTGCCCCCAGAAACTATATAACAAAAACTGATCTAAAGAATGACAAAAATTGAAACTCTTATAAGAAATCTATTATCAACTATATAAATAACCAATATGATATAAATAAATATATATATAATTCCTTACTTCAAATCAAAAATACATCAAAATAGATTTGGTTACCATTCTAAAATTATGCTATTCATTTTGCTTTGGAATGTGTTTGCCACTTGCATAAATCTTAAATAAATAGTTTGCCTTAAACAAATCATACCAGTTCCCTTAGGTACAATGGAAGCGGACCATGTATGTGTATATGTATGTTTTTATATGCTGTGTAGTTACTTTCTGTGTGTGTGTTATGTTAATAAATTTCAGTTTTTGTGCGATAAAATTTGAACCCAGCTTGCTGTGGTATTTTTTCAAATAGTGTTCATCAAACTTATTCGTACAGTGAAACCCTCTTAATGAACACAGTGTCAAAAACTATTCAAACCTTTTTTTAAGTGTTGGACGGATGAAATACATTTTCCTGTAAACACAATGATGGAAAGACATTGGATGCAGTCTCACAACTATAAATACATTTTCAAGGAGTTGGAATACTCAGATACACCCACCAAACATCGATTGATCAGTTTTTCCAAAAGATGTAAATTCATTCTACAAATTTGATGTATTTCTTTTGCAGCTTTAATTGCATATCTATGCAATAATTATGTACTAGCAGGACTTTAAATACATCTTATATTGCCAGAAGTTTGGTGATTTTTAAATAAAGCATTTTAGTTGTTGTTAATACTGTATTTTAGTTTCAAAAGGAGCCTTCTCTAATATAGTCACCCGGTTTTACGGACAATTTTTTCTCTTGCAGGTGTCCGCAAAAGAGGAATTTTACTGTATTTGGTTTGACGTTGTCAATCTTGTGCTGGAAAGTGACTTTTAAAATCACCCCCAATTTTCTTCAAAACCATCATTAGAGCAAAATTTTTTACTTCACACAGCTATGGTTTAATTTGAAAGATTTTAAAAAGGTTACATAAAGCACTGTGAGGCTGCATAGCACATTTGGTAGAGCCAAGAGCATGCAAATTTAGTGAGGATTATTTAAAAAAATCATACCTACACAGACTTGATGTAGTTTCTGTAAATAATTTTTTTTTTCAACTAGCCTTCATATAAATACCTGATTTCTGGCTCATTTGCTCTTTATTGCCACCTGGCAGCTTTGATGGAAATGTTCCCAAATGATATCCACCTCGTGAATAGGCTTTGGTAATACCCTGAAAAAAAAAGGAAAAAATTACAAATTCAAGGTAAATGCAACAACACACAAAATGCCTAATGCGGTGGCTCAGAAGAAAAAATAAAAAGCGATCATAAAAATAAGAAACTACCATCATAAACATATTAAGAAATGAAATCTGTTCATAGCTTAAGACCTGTGTATCAACAAGTTTTGCATGTTACCAAATGTATGTGATAAATGTCTGGCTAGGTAGCTTGAAGGTATAGTCCCAGACCTGGTGATTACATACATTATGTGCATATATTTTGTATCAAAAATATTCATTAGAAAAATTGTAATGAATTTAAATAACAATCAGCACAAGAACTTGTTCGACGTCTTACTCTTGAAGCAATGACCAAACAACGCTTGCCGACTGGACACAGAACAAGAAGCCAATTTATCGCCAAGTCTTCTGGCACCTCCACCATCCACTCTGACAGCATGAGCTAAAAATCAAGATATGTGTATTAATTTAAATTTAATTTAAGCAACAAACTACAGTAGGCATATTGGAAAAAATCGAACTGTTAGTATTTTTGCAGTAGCAAAAAATATTGTCATGTTAACTTAAATGAAGATGCGGGAGTAACAATCAGAGAACTCCAGTTTTTAAAATTTTTTAGAATGCACAAAAAAACACTTTAAAAATACTTGCCATTTAATAAAACTTATCAAATTTGTGTAAAGCATTAATAATATCTTCTATCACAAACCGGTTTTTTTTTCCAGCTTTTTGCCTAGTTTTTTTATCGAAAAAAAAAGAATGGAAGTTTGGTTTTTTCTACCTAACACTGGAATTCTGTAGCCAGGCTTACCGATAAAATCATGGTAGATACTCAGAAACTCTTTATTAACACGTTAAAACTGTACGATTACAAGAAGTAACTTTTAATAAGTTTATGGAGAAAAAAAAATCTAGAGGAAGATTTTAAAATGAATATGGAATTTCGTTCATTTTTCAAAAAGTATATTGACCAAAATCATTTTTAAAAAAACAGTTACTATTGCACTTTTCATTGACTCACTTAAAAGGTACTGTTTCATCTTCTTCTGGCATCAAAAGTAACTCTTTCAGTTACTGCATTACAAAGTTGTAAGGTTGCTGACCAAACACTGAGCTAATTCGTGCAGAAATAAGACAACTCCAGGAGCATGTATTGCACTGTGTGAGACACCAGTACAGCTCCTTTTTCATTATATCTCTATAGTCATCGCTTGGTTCTAGCACCAACTGATAGAGGATTTTCCCCTTTATGGAAGTGTTTCTCAAAGTGTCTCTCATGGCACCTAAAGGAGTCGCGGCGAGCTGGAAAAATTCATTTGTGTGCCTGTTTATGCTTTGAAGTGGTTCTTTTCATGGGAAAATATCTACCAAACTATTCAAGGGAACCGCAGATAAATCATGAAGTGGGCAATGGAGCTGCAGCTGACAAAAGTTAAAGAACCACTCCTTTATAGGAATAAGTGAAAATCAGAAAAAAGTGTAGATGCCTGGTTCTTGCACCCACGTCTTTGTTTCTTCCATTTTTCTCATTGCCATAAAACACATTTCAAAATACTGGCTCAGTTCAAAAATTTGTTGAATTTTTGTTTGAATTTCTGTTTGGTGTTCAAAAATTTTGTTTAATTTTTTTATTCTTAAACTCTATGTTTTATCTGCATTTTAAAGATTCAATTTGTATGGAACTGAATGGAAATCGGCTCATATTTAATTATAGTAGGGAAATGTATAAGCAGAGTTGGGAGTTGTTGCTGTTTTGCAATACGTAGAGCTACATTACTATTGCACTTTTCATTGACTCGCTTAAAAGGTACTGTTTCATCTTCTTCTGGCATCAAAAGTAACTCTTTCAGTTACTGTATTATAAAGTGTTAAGGTTGCTGACCAAACACTGAGCTAATTCGTGCAGAAATAAGACAACTCCAGGAGCATGTATTGCACTGCTGTTCTAATGACCTGCATAACTCAAAAATGCAATTTTCTGAGTTTTTGCTTATTTGAACTGCACTGTTGAAAAGAAATCTCATGTGACTGGTTACAGCAGGGCAAGAAAATAAAATGAAAATAGAATCACCAAGCATAAAAGTCATACAAATATAAGTGTTCAGTAATTTTAATATGTACTTGATTCCTATGTGAACGCGGTGGCTTTTTCAAGTCAATATCCATCTCACCCTCATCATTTTTATCGCCATCTTTCCACATATCATCATCATCCTTCCATTCATTAGTTGCCAGTCCTCGAGCATGATTGACAAAATTAAAGCGTTTCCTGGAACATTTTCCGAAATTATTATGCACGGATGAATGAAAATACAAATAGAGCATTGAATATCATAATACGGTCAAACAGCTTTCTCCAACCGTACAAAGCTTATAATGCATCTGATATTCAAAACAGTGTAAAAAGAATTTATACTCTTTAGAAAATCATCTATTGTTTGAAAGGAAACTTTGAAACATGCCTATTGCATGTAATAAACGAAACCTTTCTGCCTTTGTTTGGTGTACCTATTTAGATATGATAAACTTCTAGTGAAAGACCTTGGTAAGAAAAAATAGTATATTAATTGTTTTCAATGTTCAGTCTGGTTCAGAGAAGTAAAAAGAATCATATTTACTAGATGAAGAATCGAAAAATTTCTGAAAGATGCTCTCTTTCTGTCTGTGCTATACTTTTCAGACCCTAGTGCCACAAATGTGTGGGCTTGCCTTTCTCACTGTAGAATTTTTGCTTTTGACCTCAGGTAATTAAGACATGACAAAGAATTACCCAAGTTTTGAGTTAGAAATATGGTCAATATGCACTTTGGGACTTTCATCAGGGGTATAATGACTTGTGGTAGAATTTGCATTATCCAGGTTGTACCATGAGAAAAGGCCTACCATATTATAATACCCTGGGACCTTGAATGATTGATAGCACATATCGCGTAGCAAATCTGCCGGAAAAATATGATACTTGTTTTTGGTGAAATGCTGTTGTGTGCTCTCAAAAAACACACTCTACTGTCTTTGCTATTGCAATTCGACTACACATTCTACGTTGAAAAATGCTTATTAAAGTGTCTCGTATCAACTTCGTCCCATGAATTCAGAATTGCCCTGGAAATTTGAACCTAATCCACAGATACAGAGTAGAAAGATAGCTTTTTCTAGATTTTGTGCATAGGAAAAATTGCAGAAAAATACGGAGCACTATAGTTAGATATAACTGCACTAAATATTTTCAACACATTTCAATGAGGCAATAGGGTTCTTCTGATAAAAAGTATGAATAAGTCTAGAGTTCGCTAATTTCATTTTACCAAAACTCATTAAATCTGTGAAAGCACATGTGTATACACAAATGTGTAAATTATTAAGCAACATCCATCATGCAAGTTGAAAACACATCATAATAAATGCATCCATCAACTACGCAAGAAACAATCTTGTCATAGAGTATTTTTTTCATTTCGTTGATGCTGAATGACCCTTTGGTTGTACATCAAGTGAATTGAGAAATCTGTGCCATATGTGATACAGAGTTGCCACCAGGCATTCACTTTGAAGGGAGAGCCCTCACAAATAAAAGCACTTTTCTCCACCAGAAAAATGTTAATCTGTGGCATTAAATCAGGCTCAATGACCTTTCATGTTACAAAAAATACAGATTTTTAATGTTCATATTTTTCGCTTGTAGTTTATTCATTAATGATGAATCAAATTTGAGAAATTAATTGAAAAAAAATAGGTACGTAATACGAAAATATGTATTCTTGATTAACAAGATTTGTTTTAATTAATAAGTGGTCAGTTAATTTAAATAAAAAAAACTGATTTAAATAAAAAAATCAGATTTTTTTAACTTCTCAAAAAAAATCATTTTTCCCTGGGAGACAATCCATGCATGTCATGACATTTTGGGGGAAGGGGAAAAACAGAGGCGACAGACTTTTACCAAGTTAGTTCCTTGGGAATAATTTTTTTGCCAAAGAGTAGGGATTTTTTTCAATGATGGACAAAATTCTGGAGATGGAGTAGAAATTCTGGAGCATAAATTTGGAATTTAATATGTTGTGTGTTGAATTTTGACTGGATTTGAAGTTTTTAAAATCAGATTCATTCATTTTAACTGGGGGGGGGAGGGGGAAAGAGATAAACCTTTAATCTTCCAACAGTAGCACATATGTGAGAGACACGCAGAAACAAAGAAAATGCCTATCTCTCGCATATGTGCGACCACTGGAAGGTGAAACATTGGAATAATCCGACAGACTTACAGTTTTTGAGCTTCCAGAAATCTTTTCCGCCTTTCTTCTTGAGATGAGGCACTTTTCTTGACTTTGTACAATGAGAAAAGTGGGTGAGATGAAGTGGCACTCACCGGCTGAGATGAAAAATTGAATGATGCCAAAGCACCAACGATTTCCTCCTCCATTCTGAAAAGTAAAAAATTTAAAAATAATACCAATTTTTATTTCAACACCCTAAATACTGAATTATAATACTATATCACACAGTACTTTCAAAGAAACACTTTCTAAGAAAAAAAAGAATGTTTTGGCTACAATACAATACACAATTACCATATTTATTTAAATTTAACTCATTTTTCCCATTAAAAACTAAACCTGTCTATTTAGTCGAGTGTCAGAATCAGTGATAAATATCAAGAAAAAAAAGACTATACTATATTTGTGTGCGGTGGCCCAGCAATTTATAACCGAAGAGTGTGCTACATGAAAAAGTGTGTGTACACATACAAAAAAGAAAGTGTGGTATGAGGAAAAAAAAGAAACTTATGCAGCCAGTCTATAGGTGAACAGTAGTGTGGTCTGAAGTGCCTTTGCAGGAATTTCATCTAAATTTTGTTTAGCTTTCATTCACTTTAATAATATGCTATGATTGTGGAAAAAATTAATGCTATAATCATGTGTTATACATGTAAGTTGATAAATAGAAGATTATGAAAACCAGTGACCTTTGCTTATTCTTACTTGTACAGTGATACCTTGGTTTTCATTGATAATCCGTCTTAAAGTAATTGGCAAAATCCGAAACCGACAAAAAACAAAAACTGAGGAAAATATTTCCATATGAATCAATGTAAATCTAATTAATTCATTTTAGACATGCCAAAATAATACCAAAAACATATTTTATAGAGAATAAATACAATGTTTGATACTAAAAACAACAAGAAATTAATATAAAAGACTAATCTAAAGAATAAATGAACATTTAACATGGCATTTTAAATTTTTATACCTTTCTGAAGACGAAATGAACTAACTGACCTTTCTTGGTGTATGAAAGATGGCGAGGAGGGGAGGAGAGGCGCAGATGTTATTCTTTGGAAGGGGGAATCCCCTCCATAAGGACCTTAGGTACCAGGCACTATCTGGGGTCACTTCTCTTCTTGGTCTTCTGACGCTTGGACCAGTTTCAGAGTCAGTAAACTCATTTGTCACGCAAGAAAGTTTTTTTTTTCTTCAAACCGAGCACAACTCAGCTCTATATCACCATGGAATTTACTACCTAGTGAGTTGTGCCAGAAGTGTAAGTGTGTGTACCTAACAATGTGTGTGCATATCTAGTGTTGTGATTTTCAGTGCTGCCATCTATATTTCAGAAGTGAAGTGTAATGACTGAATACTTGTACTGTTTGTAGGTGTGTTGCTTTCTGTGACGAGACTTTTTGATGGGGGAGATTGGCTCACATTTGCACCTCAAAGGTGGGAGAACCACAGAAAAAAACTTCAGCTGACCACCACTGTGGCGATGGTGGGGATCAAATGCGGGTCCCCACGAAGCGCGTCTTTCACCATGACCACTTGACCAACACAGTGGCACACAAGAAAGCTGTCCAAAGAAATCTGTTGTTTCTGTCGCCTCTTTAAGACATCTAAAATGGGGCAAGACATTATCATTAAACAAGTTGCAGACACAGTCTGCAACAGCTTTGACTGGGTGATTTTTTTGCCACAAATCTCTGTACCTTACTCCACACGGAGCTCCTTTCGCTACAATAGCCTCCTTTATTACTTCCTTTTTCATCACAATGGAACTTATCGTGCATGGCGACTTCCCATACATGCAATTTATTCCCGATTTCAACAGTTTTAATGCAGCTCTCATATTCTTCAATGATTTCCTTCTTTAACTGAATCGTGTTCCTGGCCTTCTTCGAAGGACTACTGGCTATGGAAACTTTCTTTAGTGCCACAGAATTCTTTGGCTAGATGTGTGGGGTGATGCTCACACACAATGAGAAATATTGCCACACTGAGAAGGGGAACGAAAATTATTTGTGAGCCACATGGACACACAGATGAAATCTAAGGCAAATTAAGCACAAACAGCTCATCTTGTGCAGGGATCGTGCTTTGGCACATGGCAGGTCGAGAATAAATACATCTCTTATTACAGGTGCCAACATGAAGGAAACATTAAGGGGGCTGAAAGTTACCAGTCGTCCTGTATATACATGACTGAAGTCTGTATGTAAGAGGGGGAGTATGTGTTTCATTGAACATTTATTAATTATTGTGGGGCTTGCCCCCCCCCCCTCGGTTCCGGCACCTATGGCTCTTATTTCCAACCAAACTTGTTAAAAGTAATAAATTGCAGTACAGAAATACGGCAGGAGTACTTCAGTTAATTAGGTGGGCAAGTTCACAGAATATAATTTTTCCTGAGGGGCAGATGGTGCTGTCAAGACTGCCCTGGTTGAACCAAGCACGGGGGATACAATCGCTCCCTCAAGAGCCCAATAATATTGGGGAAAATTTGTGTCTCATAAAATACGGGGGATGATCAGATGCAATTATACAATATGTCTCTCCTCAGTGCAGCCATGGTGGATATACCCAGGTGTGAATCTATGAGAGGTTATCATCCCAATTACCCCCCCCCCCCCAAGCAAAATGTGATAGTTCATATGTTCGCAACTTGTATATGACAATATTGCATTCAATCAGTCTGATGAAAATTATCTGTATCAACATTTATGATTAAATAAATGCAAGAACACGTCAATTGAAAAACGGGAAAAACTGACATTTTTCAAAAAAATTGGGGTGAAGGAAAAAAACCGGGATTGTTCTGGAAAATACAAGTCAAAACGTAGGCCGTGTAGTCACTTTATTCAAATTGAGCAATTTCTAGCCATTTGTAAAATCAACTCTCCCAACGAGCTCTAGATACACCCATGGATCTACCTGGCTAAGTCCATTTGCGGCTGAAGATATCTGCCTTCACTTCATTCACAGCTGAAGATACCAGGTTCCACTCCATTGGCAGCTAAATATATCTGCTTCGGCTTCATTTTCAGCTGAAAATGTTTGCCTTCACTCGATTTGCAGCTGAAGATGACTTCCTCGACTTTATTCGTAGCTGAAGATACCTGCCTCTGCTCCATTCGCAGCTGAAAAATCCTGGACTTTATTTGCAACCGAAGATGCCTACCCATGCTCCATTCAAACTTGTGAAGTTGTCTGGCTATGCTCCATTCTCAGCTGTAGATGCGTGCCTCCCCTACATTCGTAGCCAAAGATGGCTGCCTTCACTCAGGTGCAAAAACGGGAAGGCAAAAAGACCACTCCTTCCTTTAAGTCGAATATCATGGGGGGAAATTTGTCTGTCCTATAAAATACGGGATGATCAAACGAACTTGCACAATTCACCCCTCCTGTCACATCGTCTCCCTGCGTTCAACACCTAGAGCCAATGTTGGAGCAGACTGATCTAATGCATGTGCATGAAGATGAATTGACATCATCAAAATCATTACCCCCCCCCCCGCTTCTCTGTGCCCCCAGCATGCAACAACGACTCCCCCTTCCAGTTGGTTTTCACCCCCCCCCCCCAGAATACCCCAAGACCGGTCCCTAGATTGAAAACCACTGATCTAAATAACCACCTTTAGAACAAATTAAAAACTCAAATTAAATATGCGATTTGAACGGTGAACAACGATTCGTTTTATAGATGATAACAGTACCGCTTAGAATTCAACCCATTTGTAATGACTGAAAGATCAAAATAGTGCTTAGAAACTTAGAATGTTTATAAATTATCATTTACGAAGTATTAGGACTGTAAGTAAAATTTACTGTAAATTATGAAACAAAATTAGCATTAGCGAAACAAAAATTGAGGATTATAAGAGTGAGACTTACGCAAGCGGTCCTGTAAAACAGAACAATTCCACAATAATCGAAACTCTACTTCACAAAAATTCAAAACAGAACTTGACCGCCATTGAAATGAAATTAGGAAAAGAAACAACAACCATTGTCGTTCGTGACGCCATCTATTATGAATATATAAAACTACTTTTCATAGGCAAAAATTACACTTTCAGTCCACGTTTTAAAGCTAAAGAAAACAAAGAAACAGTTTTCTGTTTCATTCTTAGAATAATGATATTTTTTTCATCCAAAATATCAAGACAATTTCACGCATATTTCGTTTTTACATTCTATTTGGTCAACGTTTCACGGACAGCATTTTAAGAAATAATTCAAATATATATTAATAAAGTTGAAATAAATTAAAATCGTTAACTAATTAATGGCACTTTTTTGAGTTTTTTATACAATTTTATAAAATTAAAATCTTTATGATTGAAGCACCTATCGCGGATTGAAACAAGTGACGAATCAAAAGCTGCGTCTTATAAAATTATAGTGTAAATAGAATATAAAAGTTTTTTTAATTGGATGCTACAAATGAAAATTTTCGGATTTCAACTTCATAAAATCACTGAATATTATTTTTATAAAATATACTTAATATTACAGATTCTTTAAAAAAAGTTTACTAAACAATATTTTCTAGTTTTTTTTCAAAGAATATTTCTGTCGGAGAAATTCGACAGCTCCACCCCCGTCTCCATATCAAGGGGGCAATAACCGCCAAAAATAGGCTACCGTAACCGTTTATTTCAAGTGCGTGTCTTTTTACTTATAAATTTTTTATTTATTTATTTATTTATTTTTTTATTTGTTTAGTAGAAGTTTCAGTATTTGGCTGAGGGCATCTGTTTTAATTGGAGCGATCGGCTCCCTGAAAGTTGTCCGAGGAATTGGTGGAGCTTGTAACCTCTCAATGTGCTAGAGTTCTGCATCCACTTCTCGAGTCTCAAGGAAATACCCACTCAATATAAACATAACAACAGCATGAGTGTTTGGGAATCCGTGGCCGCCACGCTATTCTGATATCTCCATGTTTCAAGGTATGGTTGCTTTATATAGCCGCTGCTTTAAATAGAATTAAGTGGTGTTTTTTAACTGTGCCATATGGCTTACCTTTTACATTTGTCATTGTAAACACAAATGCCACAATATATTGGATTGTCGATCCAATTATGTGGTTGTGGTGGTGGTGGTTCATTTCAGTGAAAAATTTGTTAAGAAGGTGTTTGTGATTGGGTTTTTACAATAGGATCAAGTGATGATGGTAACTAAGGTTTTTTTTTTTGCTGGGTGGGAGTTGTTTTTTTTTTTGCCACCACTGATGTATTTCTAAGTGTGGGGGGAAGAGCGTACTGGGCTACAGTCCAGGCGGCAAATTTAGAGAATAAGTGACCAAGAAAATTGGTAGAATGGGAGGAAGAGTGGCAGAAATTTGTGGTACTTTAATCCATAAATACCATAATGGACCATAAATCTGCCTATGCTCGTTGAGCGAGGAGTTACATCAGTGAGTGACCAAATGAGTGACATAGTCTGCAAGCGAGTGAACGAAAGAGCGTGCAAGCACGCAAGTGAGCGAACTAGTGACCTAGAGCATGTGCAAACATGTGAATGACCAAAAGACTAACCTAAATTGTGTGCAAGCGTGTGAATAACTAAAAGAGGTACCTAGAAGAGTGTATGAGTGACCTAGAAAGTGCAAGACCAGGCCAATGATGGACCAAAAGTGTGACGCAGAGTGTGTGCAATCATGTGAATGATGGGAAAGGGTGATCTATAGTTCATGCATGCATGACCAAAAGGAAATTTCTTTGGTATAATCCAGAGTTAGGGAACTTTTTTTGGCGTCAAACATGTCCAATGACTCGACAAAAAATCACTCTGCTTTCCATGCAAAACGTAAAAAAACTTGATAAAATGTAGAAATAGGTTTTTTGAAGGTAGTCAGTAAGCGAGTTTTTTTTTTTAAAGGAAAAAAAAACTCTCTAAAAAAAAACTTACCAAAAATTTCAAGTACTCTTCAGTGAAATTTGAAGTCGTGAAATTGTATTTTGATGTGTGAATCACACATCTAGATGTGTATTGGTAAATGCTTAGGTTTTACCCCATTAATTGACTGGTTCCCAACATTTTAATAGGCGAGTGTGTATTGTGAATCAGTCAATTAACAGGGTAAAACGTCTGAACAACTGTCACATTATCTTAACTTGGAACACAACATGACCACTAAATTATTCATCATAATTTGGTTGGTGCGTAATTTTTTTTTTTTCAATTTGTGTAGCCAATATCAAAAATTAAGAAAAGTTTAGTGAAAAAAAGTTTCAATTATGTTTTATTATCGACCATTCTTCATTTCAGCATCTGTTTGCGAATCCTGCTTCTTGGAAAAGAAATTTATTTACATGGTTTTCCCCTTGAGATGAATAACGAGAGGATGACTCGAGGGGTATGTCATTAGAATATATATATATAATGTTTAACTATTGTGAGTGTATAGCCTATGCTTACAAATTTACAATAAATCTTTTAAACTGACTTGATTTTAACAGATACTTTAGCAATGTGAAACTGTTTATTTTGGTTCTTCATTAATGAAGTGTTTTGTTTTATTAGGGTTGGCAACCAGGAACTGAGGTAGTTGCTCGTTACAGTTTCAAGGGCAGTTCAGAAGAAGATCTGACTTTCCAAAAAGGAGATATCATGACCATCGTTACTCCCACTAAGGTGTGTCTATAAATTAGGAATATAAATTTTTAATTCTACGCAAAATCAAATAAAACAAAATCATTCATAATTATTAGAGTCCAGAAGTTTAGGCATTGACAATGGTCAAAGTAGGCAGTCAAAAAAAAAAACCCCATTAAAAATGCCTAAAATAGACTCTGAAAAAGACATTTATAATAAATGGAAGAAAGGAAAGGTAAATAAAAAATCTACGCTACTAAGTGTCCAAAAACAAATATCTGCCAGAACGTATTAGTTCTCACCTTATTATTGACCATTAGAATTATTGTTGAAAACCTATATTTACTGTAGTTGTCAATGAAAACCTACCCTGTGGGAAAAATGATTACCCAGCTGTTTTATGTCATATAGCAAGAGAAGTAGACTTCATTATTGTAACACAGCAGAAGGTGTTGAATTTCAGGATTAGGGTGTCTATAGAGGAAAAAGAAAGAAAAAACAAAATATTGCTCGAGTCTAACTAGTCGATAAATCATCAAAAAAAGGGGACAATTCGATGGTTGGAAAACCCACATACTACTACAGTAGCGAACAATTAGATTGTGCTACTGTTTTCAAATAACGAGGAAGCCTTGTGCATGCGGAACAGACCATATTGTTTGTAATACTCAGAAGAAGGTTGTTCAAAGAGCTAACAAATGCTAACTTGTGGGAGTAGCTGAGCGAGGGAGGAGTTGCAGATAGTGAAAAATATCTGCTAACCTCACAACAAGCATTCAGAAAACAAAACAAAACCGGTTTCACAGAAACTTGTTGAAAAAAAAGCATTTGAAAAAAGATAGAAGGAAACAGCAAAGCTAAAAAAAATATTGTTATGGCTCTCTCTGAAAAATATTTTTATAGAGGGAGTTATCACACACACACACACACAGTAGAGGACATTGTATTTTGCTATGAGTTTAACATTAGGGTAAAGACAATTTCGAACTAGGTTATGGAAAATTATCATTGTATTGAGTATCATGGTAATAAGGTTTCACTGTACGGACAATGTTTTGTAATGTGCGCGAACGAAATTATTTCATCTTTGAATCAAAGGCTCTGATTGACTGTTTGACAACAGACAATAATTTTTTTTTAAAGAATTGTGTGATTGAGAACAAGTGTCATTCACAAGTGATTGAAAATATCTTTTTTCCACCCTCATTATGATCAGGATCCAAATTGGTATAAAGCTCGTCATGTAGACACAAGAGAAGGTTTGATTCCTGCAAACTACATACAGAGGCGATCGGAAGTGAAGTTGAATGCTATGCCGTAAGCTTATAATTCAGTATATTTTATAATTCTTTCAAAAGCATTATATTTTTTGTTCATTGATGTTTATTGATCATTTTTTCTGTCTTTCTAAAATTTAAATTTTTTTCATGTATGTGCCTAATTGTAAGCATTTGTTTAGAGTTAATATTTCATTATCCCAGTAAACGCTGGTTGGTGACACTTCTAAAATTCCATCGTTGCTGAATTAGTCACTTTTTTTGTGAATCGTTCTTTAACTTTTTTTTTTAATTGCCTTTACAGATATGGTGATTCAATAATTTTCAACAAGTTGTGTTTTCCACTATTATTATCCTTGTTCTAATGTGGATCCCATTTAAAAATTTCCCACTTTTGTATTTCATGATTCTGGCGAGATGCTGTATTGTTCTGGATAAATGTCTCTCACAGAAGTCCTTGAAATGGGAAAAGAACAAAACAAAATTCAAGGACGTCACAGATTTATTTAGAACAGAAATTTGCAAGTAAAATTCACAAGCAGGATTTGACTATACACATTAAAACAGAGAGCCCCTTGAAAGTTGGCTTCTCATTCAAGTGAACTCCCTCAAGTTACTCACACAAGTGAACTCTTCTTTCTCAACACATTTTGCTTAGAGAGGGAAAAGATCGGGGAGCATCAAGAAATTTCTAGCCTACATTTCCACCAGTTTCTTTCTTTTGTGATGTCATTCTTTCTTGTGAACTCATCACTGTTGCAACATCGCCCAATTCGCAGGAAAATGCATTATTTATGTTTTTACATAACTTAATGACTATTTACAGGTGAAAAATGATGAAATAAATTATAAATAAGGGCCATTTATACATAGTTTTAACAGTATTATGCAAATACAACGCCACAACAGGCAAAATGCCCAACGAGGTGGCTGAGAAAAAGATACCCACAGACCTGCCAACTCTCCCGATTTAGGCGGGAGACTCCGGATTTCTTATCCTTCCTCCCGCTCTCCGGATTTGTTAAAATTTCTCCGGATTTTGGCAGAAAATTAGATTTTACACGAGCTTTCGAGTTGTCGTGGCATCAATGATTACTGTCGTCGTTAGGGAAAACACCCATAGAGGACAGCCGTAGTCATTTCCATCGATCAGCCTTAAAAAGTCTCTGTGACCACGTTTAAGCAACTGGTAAAGACGCGACTTCGTTTTCGTAGCATTTATCGGCAATAATTTATCAGGGCCATGACCTTGGTTGCCGAAATTCCTGTATAATCGTTATTGTATTCCATTAACAGCCGTGCGGTAAACACGTTTTTACGTTGGCAGCTTTGTAATTTGAATTTTTTTAAATCGTTTCTTCCGATTAAATATCTTCAAAAAGAAAATATAAAACTTTATAAAGCTTTTAAGAGTTCATATACCCGAGATTAGCATTCACTGATGGCATGCACAAAAGAAAACACTTATACTTTTTGAACAGTATGTAGATGTGATTTCTCCATTCTGCATGGAAAGACTGACATGGAATTATATTTTGCTCAGGGGCAATGCAGAACCTGCCTTGGGGGGGGGGGGAAGAATGTAACTTTTTCTTAATTGATTAAAAAAAAAAAAAATTTTCAGAAATTTTTTTTGTGAACTTTTTTTTCCGGATCGAGTCTATAAGTGTCTGGAGGGGGGGGGGGGGGGGTACCCCCCTCGGGAGAATCTCCGTATTTCTGGATTTCAAAAGTTGGCACGTCTGGATACCCATAAAAATATGGATGTCATATATTTCAAAACTATAGCAACCCAATTAAAAATGCAATTTACAAAAATTGTAAACAATATATACACATGTGATAAAATATTATACAATGCCCATAAAGAATACTTATGGTTGTCTTATTCTAAGTATGGATAGCTTCTCGATTTACCCCAACATGTTTATCGTATTTCTTTTTAAAATTATGCATCATTCTGAATGCAAAATGGTAGTCCGAATCACAATGCTGAGTTCATATTGCCAAATTTCACTCTACTATTATTTGAAATTTAAAGCAAATTTTTCTTCAGAAATTTTGTCAACGATAGTGACTATTACCCCCCAATTATGGAGTATTGGCCAAGAGAGTTGAATTTAGACACAAGCAAATTTCATTAAGTCAAAACATTTTTTTGCTTAGAGATAAAATGGTCCTTGACTGTAATTTTCAGACTTTTTCGTGATTTAAGTGACTTTTTCCATCGGGGGTGTACACAAGACCAACATTTCGGAAGGCACACTGATTAGAAAGAGAGAGTACGGCATATCTCTTACAGAGGCATTTTTAAATTGAAATTGGTCACCTTGGGGGGGGGGGGCAAAGGTACATGGGCTCCCTCATGGCCCTCCTTGCATATGATTCTGTTTTCTGTGTTCAAAAACACATTGTCATGAAATCAGAAAATTTTGTATTGCCTTTTGTGAATCCAACTTAGCAATCACGTAAAGAAAATTTTAGGTACCAATTTTAGACTTCCTCACTGCGACCAGGGTAGCCCTGGCTAAATATAGGTGTTTTTTATGCTATGGAAAACTTACTCACTTATTGCATCGCTATCACATGTTGCTATTTTGAATATTATCGATTTCGTAATGTAACAAAAAATTGTAGATAATAGAAATACATTAAAATTTAACGATTGTGAATGAAGCTTTGTGATGAATGAATGATTTAATGAAACTTTCATACATTATGAAATCATATACCGTATTCCCCCTGCATTAGCCGTATGCCACCAAACTCAAGATACACCAGGTTTTTAATGTAGTTCAGGTTTGTTCCTGGCATCCCAGGAAAAAACAAGATATAATGAGGATCCAATTCAATAGATTTTTGTAATAAAGATATAAGAATTTTCCAGTTTTCAAATTTCCTGGCACAATGTCAGTGTTTCCCAGTATGCTGGCTAATGCAGGGAAATAAAGTAATACTTTTTGTGTTCACACACGTGAAGTAAGTCTTTCGATTGTAAACTTTTTTTTCCTTCTTAACATTTACAGTCAATGCTCAGGTAATGACAAACATATCTACATATGACATAGACTACATATTTTTTATTTTCTATAAAATGTTAATTTTCAACGGATTGATGGAGGTTGCTATAATGAGCATTGACTATACACATGCCCTCTGGTATGTGTTATTGGCTATTGTATTTATAACATATCTGTTGCTCGAGAACTGCATGAATTTAATAACTTTGTTCTTTTGTTAAAAGATGGTTCCATGGTAAAATTACTCGAGATGAAGCTGAAAATTTACTTGAACCACGAGAAGATGGATTGTTTCTAGTTCGTGAAAGCACAAATTTTCCTGGTGATTATACTTTGTGTGTGTGTTACAAGAACAAAGTTGAACATTATCGGGTCATCTACAAAGAAAACCAACTCACAATTGATGAGGAGGAGTACTTTGAAAACTTATCCAGGCTGGTGGAGGTTAGATCATTTTTTTAATATTCCTCTCATTTTATCCTGTGAAAAGAAAGCATTAAATCATTTATAGTATATTAAAATTGATTTTAAGTTAGCCTAACAATACTGTTATCCATCAATATGTTGATGAGATAAATGCTTTAATCAAATGATAACATCAATGGCTAGCCTGCACAAATTAAAATTCCCTAATGATTTTATTTTAAGAAAGGAATTATTATTACTACTACTATTATTTTGCATTTATATTTGTTATTTTTTGGCACAAAATCTACTTTGAATGCTAACCGCAATGTGGTTAGAAATTATAGCTCTCTTGAAGTACAGTCATACCTTGGCTTGTGAATTTTTTGGCTAATGATGATTTTTTCAATGTTTATCTGCCTTAGCTAATGAATACAGATTCGGCTAGCAAACACTTTAGTAGATATGGATGCATGAGCTAGCATCTGTATTGCGAGATGAATTTTCATGCCAATCAAAATAAATCCAGTGAGTAATTGTCACTTGAGCCAGATTAACTTATTTCCCTCTCGAAATCGTTTTCCAGATGCACTTCTCATTCTCGTTCAGAAAGATTTTTAGCCATTTCATGTGAAATGAAAGGATAAGAGAAAATGTATTTGAAAAAAGCCTCAAACTTGAATGGTTTTAGTGCATACAATGACCTTTATTATCAAACTCAAGTCTGGACATTCTAGGAACTTATCTTTTCTATCTGCGTGTGTGTGTGAGAAAGAAATGAGCTCACTGTTATCACACAGTACAACATCTCACACACTTCCCTTCATATGGCTTTCGAACCCACTCTACATAGTGTAAAATAAAAAGGTGTTCAGTTGGTCATCTTTTAAATTCTCCTCCATCCAAATGTGAAGTTATTTATCTCAGCCTTCAGTCAGTATTTGTCTTTTTCATTATGCATCTTAATGTTTTATGAAAGTTACTTTTCAATTTTTGGCAGTTTGTGAAGCAAATCAAATGATTTTCCATAGAAACTTACGGAAAATCATGTTTTGGCTAACAAATGTGATTTTATGATGAATTATCTTTGTTAGTCAAGGTATCAATGTACTTCTATGTGCCTAAATTTAAAGCTTGAGCATCTATATGCTCTACCCGTTTTCTTTTTTGTCTAAAAGTAGCTATATCCCACTGAAAAACTTAAAAATCTATTAGCAGAGTTTGACAAATTGAGAAAATATTTTTGGCCTATTTTAGGCATTTATATAGTATTCTTCTCCTGTAGCATTACCAAAAGGATGCCGATGGACTATGTACACGACTCAAATTGTCAGTTCCAAAGAAGGGTGGTCCAGAATTTTCTGTTGATTCTCAGGAATTTGAAAAAGCTGGTTGGACTATCAAATTAGATGATCTGAAATTGGGAGAAGTTCTTGGGAAAGGAGAATTCGGTGGTAAGATCATTTTTACCAGTCATATTTAGAATAGTTTTGCACATTTTTATTTTGTGAACATGAAAGTTGATGGCAAAACCGTTGAGAAATGATTATGTTCTTAGTGAAAGATGTATGAATGTTTATAAATTAAAATAAAGATAATTTGCCTGAATTTTCAGGGGTGCAAGAGCTGCACCAAGACGCCAAATCCCTGCGCATTTGCGGCAATTCTTGTTTCTGGTTCGCGGAGGTATCGCTAATGCACTGTAGGGCGTCAAATCCCGGGAATGTAGGAAAAAGAAGCATGAAAATTTTGTTCACGGGACGCGTTCTTTCCGAGACACGGAAAAAAAAATACGAAGGGAGAAACTTTAATTTTTTTTTCATTTCCCACCATCTACCACAACAGCGTTATGTTGTGACCTTGGAAAGTAGTTCTACTACCTTGAAGTATGAAGTCCTATACTGTTATTGGTTAACTGCCGGGCTATCAAAGTCCCTGAATGAATTTGCAGAATTTTCCGATTTCAGAGACCGTTTTTTCTCCTGCGGGTTATATACTGAAAATTACGGTGATTTCGCGGCTGCCAACCTGCATTCTAAGACCGCATACATCGAAAAGAGGATTGGTTTACTCGTTAATTTACTGACATTTTTCGAAGATCATTGGAAAAAAATGGGATCTGTTAAAACTCCAGCTAAAATATTCATAGTTTTGTCATCTAGTCACTATGCGGTCGTGTGATTATCGTCGGCAGTTGCCGATCGTGGCAATTTCACATTGCAAAAATCCGGATTTGGTGAACACAGGGGCGGCTCGAGGAAAACAATTTCTACCCATGCGGAATCTGTTTTTGGCACTACTGACAGCGTTTTTTTTTTGGTAAACAAAGCTTTTTTCACCCTTTCAATTCCATTCGCACCCCTCCTAGAGCGGCGCCCAATATGGCCGCACGGTCCGCCACTGCATTGGTGGGGGAGGGGCATGCTCTTAATTATAGTCAAAGGAAGGAGTTTGTACTAGGAGCATGTGCTCATTTTACATAACTTCTGTGAGATACCTTTTTTATATTAATGTCCTACCTTTCCCAAGCATGTTGTTGGAGAGAATGAAACGTTTGCACTCCCTCTCACGCATTGCTGGGATGGTACGTTGCTCCCTCACGTATTGCTGGGATGTTGCTCAACATTGTATCACCAACAGAACTATTAATTATGTGTGATGAATGGGTTGCACTACAATGCAAATAATTACAAGAAGTGAAATCAGTTCAGAGAATAGATAGATATTGGGCAGACATATTCAAACTTTATAACCTTGAAAGCAGCCCAAAGTTCAAAATTTTGCCAGTTTTGGTGAAGGCTTTTTTATCTTTAGCACATGGTAACGCAGACAGTCAAAGAGAGTTCATTGTTAACAAATAAATAAAAGTCTGTTCGAACATTGAAAAATCTGTCCATCTAATGCTTTAATGGAATAAGACATATAAAATCTTATGTTCAAGTGCATGAAAAATTTGAAAAAATTTGTCATTGAGATGCTGAACTTCTGAAAGCAACTCGTGATTCGTAATCTATTAACATGCTATTAGGTTGAGAAATTGTTTAAGTAAATACGGTATTTATATTTTTCTCGTTTTTTGCATTTTGCTTTTAAATTTAATAATTTCTTTAAATTTTGTGAGAAGCTAATTTTTTTTCATTAAAAAACCCTTATTATATTCTGCACGCACTTTTTTTTTGCTATATCAGGATGAATAAGATTTTGATGTTCAAGCAGCAGAAATTCTTGTTGCCTAGGTTTTTAGTATGCATGTTGCTTAATTTAAAAAGAGTCTCATAATTTTTATTCATCATTTCAGTAATGCATGTTTTAGTAGTGACAGATAAGATAATTCAGAAAAAATTTAAATGGATTTTAATTTGTGAAGGAAATTTATTTAGAATTATTTGTTTCAACCATTTTTGGCAAAACTTTTGGCATTTCACAGAAAAATTACTCCTTATATTGCAGATATAGTTTGTTTTTAGTTCTGCTCCAAAAATGAAATTTGCTGCTCCGAAATAGATGAGGGGCGCTTGCACCCCTGAATTTTAAACAAAATTCAATTTAAAAATTAACCGTTATTAACTATGAAGTTCATTTTTATATTTCAGTTCATTTTTAAACATTGGACTATCAAATCCTGTTATATTGCTGTGTTTTTTTTTTTTTTTTTGCTTTTTTTGAAAATTTCAATTATAAATAAAGTTTTATTTGTATCTTGAAGCAAACTTTCCTATTTAGTAAAATCATCAGTTATCATGATATACAGTGGCAGAGCTGCCAAGTCTTGGATTTCTATTCCTTCTACCAGATATCTCCATCTACTCTCAAAAAATTCTTATATGTCACAAATTTCGATGTGATTGAAAAATCCCTACTTTTGGGGATGGCGAAATAATTCCCAAACAATTTATCCAGAAAAACACTTCTTCTCATTTTAAATCTTGAACACAAGCTTAATGTTAATTGTAGCCATTGCATCAAATAATAAAATAATACTTCATATTTTTGGGGGAAGACAAAATTCACCAAACAGCTAGCATCGATTTGGCCTTTCGACATCCGAAATTGGCGAGATGACTCATGTGTGCTTTGGACTATTTGACCATAAGTCTGTATATCCTGTTTCAGGCCTTATGATATTTTTTTTTGTTGGTGTGATTCAATTTCAGAGTAGTAATGACAGGTAATTTAACCTGCTGGTTGGTGAGTTGTCTGTAATCGCAATGACTTGTACCCATGTCGATGCCCAAGTGCCACAGTGGTAAGATGCTCATCTTCCACCATAAAGGTTACTGTCAACGCCCACGGGTTCGAATCCAGGGAAGAATATAAGAAACAAGTTCTGTACCTACCGAGCCTGTGGCAACTAACGATAGATGGAACCTTCATTTCCCACCCAAATCCACTGGTTCAAAATTGCTGTATGGCATTATATGGCTAGAGTTGGTGTGCGGTAAAGTAGCTGTATCCGTGCTACGTTTTTAGAAAGGGGAAAAATTCTTATATAATATTTTTTAAGTTGAAAATCCCTTCATTGTTTTTCAAAAATCCCTTTTGTATTTATTTTTTTGCAGAATTCGGATCCATGCAAAAACCTTCCTAATTCTCATTCTCCGAACTTGGCAGATATGCAGTGGCAATGGTTGTTATGAACTCTTCCAAAGTATTTTAAGTGCCAAATGAGTTTTTCTTGAAGATACCATACATTTTTCTGTCATTTTTCCTTGCTTGCTTCACATCCTATTGTCTGTGACACTGTAAAACTATAAACGTCTCACTCTGGTTGGGGTTGGGGAGTCAGAAACAATGGGGTGCAAGTGACAAAATTTGAAAAATTGAGTTAAGTGCTTAAAGTTCTTTTACCCAACATCTGACTACTGGCAGATGGACAGGCCCATTCTATATACCAGGGCCATTACTACTAAACCATTCATGCACCTCGTCCACATTCCTCTGTGGAACTTCTAATGAATCAGTACATGTTGGGATGTGCATGTATGTGTTGTGAACCTGTGTGAAACCAGGGCTGCTTTCTAATACAAATACAACGCCACAACAGGCAAAATGCCCAATGAGATGGCTGAGAACACCCTGTGTTGGCTATGGTTGACTATTACATAGAACTCATGTAATAGATTAACTTTGAAGTTGCATCCTTTTCCGTTGTAACCCTCTCAATTATAATGAGAACCAAATAAATTCTCCACTTTTTCAAAGAACATTAAAACATTCAACTTGTACTGTAGGCAAGACAGGCACAAAACAACAACATTTCTTCTCGCTCGCTCACACATACACATACTCTCCCTGTGTGACCTCTTAACCACCAGCATCCCCTATAGTGTTTCTTTTCTCTCCTCCCCAGAGTGAAAACAATAGCTAAATAATAATCTGAATAAATCTTTGAAATGGGATCAAATTCCTCTCTTCTCTGGAACAGTTCTTGAAGGGCCTGGTAACTGAAGTTGGTAAGATGTTCACTTAAAGTACCAAAAATGTTTACAGGGTTGTTGTTCGATACCCAATACATTATTGTCAGAAACTTTCCTGATGCATAGGTACAACATGACGAGATGACAACATGACCACAGAAAAAGATGGAAGTCCCACACTCAGGGGGCTAGCGTACCAACCTCTTAGTTAGTAAAAAAAAGCAGAATGTTGAATGCTGCCTTTCAGAATCAGCAATAAGTTGTAGCTCCCAGTATAATGAGCATTCATGGGACAAGAAAATGATCATGGTGTAACAAAAATGATCAAAAGATCAAAACAGCTCTTGAACTCCAATATGACAAGTAAAATAATAATCCAGTATCATGATACGGTGGCAACCCCGCTGTTGTTATCCAACTCTTTCAAAATGCCTTTTCAAGAGCCAAATGAGCTTCTTATAGGTCGAACACGCATGGGTGAAATTCTAAAAATAATTGTTTCCCAATGGAATTTTTAATATTTGTTGAAATTGCATCCATGAAATTTTTAAAAATATAATAATCAATATACATGACATAGAATGTATTATATTTAATAGGAATATTGATGAAATAATTTGTTTGTAATGTATATATTTCTACAGATGTGGTTCTTGGTTGCTTTCGTGGTCAGAAGGTTGCAGTGAAAGTCCTAAAGGATTCAAGCAAGGCAGCCCAAATTTTTCTTGCTGAAGCATCTGTCATGACGTGCGTTTTTTTTCTTCTCTTTTAGCTTTGTTATGCTTTTTTTTTTCATTAGTTTGCTTAACATTTCTGGCATGAACTAGCTTTTTCTTTGATAGAGCAAATTTTTTTATGCATGAAGATTAACCTACTCTTTTTGATTTTCAATGAAATTTTACGTAGGTACAGAAAATTTTTCTTTACTAAACATCACTTTTATGTACATAAATAAGCAGGATTGACACCAATGATTTTTATTGGCGATGCAATTACTAACTGTAGTAATAATTCATTATCTCAGTTCGATGCAGCATCATTATCAATGATATTTCCATCTATTTTCATAAATCCTGCATAAGGTGTTGCAGCATATATATGCATCATATGCATGCAGCATATAATCCTGCATATATATTGTGAATAAAATTTGATTTAGATAGCTGACATTCACATTACGAAGTTGAAAAAATCCCTGGAAAAGGAATTCAGGCAGCTTGTTCTATAAAGAACAATTTATAGTTTAGAACAGTAGTTCCCAATGTGTTTATTCAGTCACACGCTTAGTGAATTTTGATTTGAATTCTCACATGTGAGCTCCAAATTAAATTCTAGCACTCATTTCGATGATTACGTATGAAATTTGAGAATTTTCCAACTAAGAAACTTTTCCTTTTTCACTGCGCACCTATCCCAGTCATATTGTGATATAATAATTTACTACTGACTGAGTTGGGTCAGAAATCTTTCTCTCCAGAAAAAGTGACGTTATTCGAGAGAAAGTGATGACCTCCGTCCTCATTTGAGCAGGGAGGGACTTTCAACAAGCACGTATTGAAAAGGTGTCATCCGTCAGTTGTTGAGTCAGATCCATGGGGAAAGAACTTTTTTAACCAATCCTTTTTGCCAAACTTGTGGAAGCTTTCATGGTGATATGTCAGCATCTTACCACTATACCACTTATGCCTCAAACTCACGGTGTGGTAAGCGTCTATTTTGGTAGGGTGACCACATTTAAAATGTTACAAAGCTAGGACATCTATCTAGTTCTCACCAAATATCATCTTTTCAAACCAAATTGCATTGTGACAATTTGAAAATTATCCAGGGCAAAAATCAAAGCCAAAAAATGTCAGCCAAAATCTTTTTGTTTGCAGAGGAAAAGAAGGGTCATATGAAAAGACTCAAAATTAAGTTGTTCTAATTTTATCTCCTTGAATGGGAAAAACCTATTATGGAAATGGAAATTAAAAAAAAAAAATTATAATGATAAATAGAAAAATTAAAGTAAAATGATAGCCAAATAAATACATGCATATATATGTAGTGTCAAGTGTAGCTGCTGCCATTGCACTTGAACTCTTTGATATGAAAAGCTGGTGTGTCCACCTAACTACTTGATTGTATTAGGATCTGCTATCATGTGAATTGTAAGCAAGAACTGATGAATGATGTAATTCATCAGAATCGCAAATTTTTATAAGAGAAAGCTATGTGGTATCTAGCACAAGTGTGCTATAATAAGCACATCCCTAAAATATATACAATATGGGTGAATACTGTTACAACAAACTCAAAGGAGGCTATAGAAATGGCCTCGTTATAAAGGTATTTAAGATTTTACTAATCGTACCTTCGTAAAGCCATAAGACAATTGTTCTTCCTCCACAGTTCAAGTTAATTTTTTGACACCGATTTTATGGGATCATTTTTTGGAACATTCTGTACTTTTGATTTTTCAGAAACTTGTTTTTAAATTCTTTGTAATGAGTTTTTCATTTCACATAATATCAGAATTCGTAATACATTGTTCCTATGTAAACTTATTTAAGGATTGGAAAAGTTTTCGTTACAAAGGGATTCAACTGTATAGATTGTTTTTAGTTTGAATATTTTTGCTTTCAGTATGGGCATATCTGTATTAATATTATTTTCAATTATTTAATGGGTTTTTTTTTTTTCCAGGTCCCTTAGTCATCCTAATCTTGTACAGTTATTGGGTGTTGTGTTTGATTGGCCTTCCATTTATATTGTGACAGAATACATGTCTAAAGGTTCGCTGGTTGATTATCTCCGTTCAAGAGGCCGGCTCCATGTTACTAAACGTGACCAAATTAATTTTGCTACGTAAGTTCTTTCAGTTAATTATCAACATTTAAAAATTTAGATATGATTTATATTAATATATGATAAACGTGTGTATTTAGTAAGTCAGTATAGGTGAAAGATTGTTGGAAAAATTATAAATCTTGTTTTAGATTTTTTGGGGCTTATTGTTGCATTGACACAGTTTTTTAGAATGATTGCGAATTTGAATAGACCTTTTTTTATTATTCTTTTTGATGATAGCAATGATGCTTTCATTTTTTTTTAATGCGTATTTGAAAAAATATTAAAATTCTGAAATTTTTTGTTCTTGATAAGGTCAATGTGGCATATTAATTTCATTCAGAATAAAATTGATAAATTTCATTGATTTATTATTTTAGAAACTGTGAAAAAAAATAATTAAAAACAGAACTACACACTTTTCAGTAGTTATATCCGCCTTTGTGTGGTCACGTGGGCATCATAATGGACTCACATTGCATGAACAAGGTTTAAACCCTGCTGGCAACACAGTGGCGGTCAGTGTAAATTGATTTTGTGTGCTTTCCCAACTTCAAGGCACATACGCGAGTTGATGTCTTCTTTGAAAATAATCTTGTCACAGCGAGTATTGACAGACTTCACAACATTTGAATTTTAATCAGAATAATCATTTATTGTCAATTTCTTCAGCTCGTACATGGCAGCTCTTTCGAACACACATGCATGAAAATTACATAAATGCGCAGTTAGGGTCCACAATTATTAAGTCTGACAGAACCACTTTGTCAGAGGTAAAATGGTAGTAAACTGCCTCTGTGGCAATAAGTATTTACATAAATTTTTAAGACAATAAACACAACAGAAACAACAACAAAAAGAATGCGAAAGCATATCGTTATTGCAGGAACCCCGTCCCCCCTTGAGTAGTTGGCATACAATTATCAGCTAATTTTTTATTTTTTTTTTAGGGATACTTGTGCAGGCATGGAGTACTTAGAATCTCGACATGTTGTTCACAGAGATTTAGCTGCTAGAAATGTTTTGATTTCTGATGACAATGTAGCCAAGGTAATAATGTTATGATACTCAAAAATTTTTATTTTTTTTTAATCTCCCAATTAGGAAAAAAATGCCTCGTCTCTATGTTTGCAGAGATACTCGCAATATTTGAATTCAAGAATTGCTGAACAATTCAATACCTTAGCAATTAAATTCATCTCTGATAGTTTGAAGACAACTTACAAAAGCTTTTTTTTTGGGGGGGGGGGGGTTGAATAATTCATGGTAATTTTCAAGTTAAGTATTTTAATATAGGATGTATGTTGCATTCCTGATAAAATTGTAAGGATAATTCCGGTACTGCTATCAGAGAGAGTTCATCAGGTTTGTTTGGCGAGCGTCATGTCCAGAGACTGCCAGGTGCTAAGCAGAGTCATCCAGTGATTGATTTTGGGTCCGATCTTTACTTTATATACTTAATGATATCTCCCCCCAAGCAGAATGCTTTGCATTGTTCTGCAACGAGCCCTCTGCTGACTGGAAATGTTCTGCAGTAAAATTTTGCATAATAGTTTGTTTTCTGTACACTTTCCTTTCAAGTTATTTTAGATTGTTCTGCTACATACATCACAGATTTCAGCATATTGTGCTTTTGGGACGATGCCACTCAGGCTAGCCATCCTTCTATTGCAGTTCGCTGATGACATGAAGTTGTTTTCTGCTGTAGAAAATACTAGGGACCTAAAAATTGTAAACCAACAACTTTTCCGGTGTTGTCAGTATAAATTCCCCTATTTCAATAAATCGAAAAGCGGCTCTCAATGCATTTTGGGCAGACGACCCGATCCTGAATATTATCAACTAGGCCATGGGTTCTCAAGCTTTTCCTACCTGTGACACCCCTTTCTCCTATTCAATGTTTATCTGCGAGTTCCGCTGGCTCCCCAGAGCTGTTTAACAAATAATCTCTTCGAAAATCCTTTGTCAGGGAGTGCATAGTTTGAGAACCCCTAAGCTAGGCAATGAAACGTTGCAGCAAGTAGATACATGTGTAGACTTACTTATTGTAATGAGCCACATCCTGGGTTTTACTGAATATTATCATGGCATAGTTTGCGAATCTAATAGACTAATCGAATTTCATACATGTTATGTACAGCATACTGCAAATGTGATGCGCATGCGATCACCCGACTCTGAAGTTATGTTCACAAGTATGAAGCCCTTACAAAATTAAGGACATAAAGCTACTTGAAAAGCTACAGAGGTTCTTCACCAAACAAATAGCTGACATGAGTTGTTAGTCTTATTGCAAGAGACTTGAATTTCTGGGTTTGCACTCTCTGGAATGACGTAGAATCGGTGAAGATCTGAAGATATGCTACAAACTAGTCTACCAGATGGTTTATCTACCATCGAGAGAACCTTTCTTTGAGATCATGGACAGAAGAACCAACTTACGTAGGCATCACTTCCAAATAAGAGTACCAATACTGGCCGAAAGAGATTGTTTTTTCTATGGGTACATATGACGTACCCCAAGAATCTAGAACAATCTGCCATCAGAACTTGTATGTGCCACCTACACAAGATTTGCTTCCGTTATTGAAGATCTCGACCTGGCTCTATATGTGAAGCCTTTTACCTACTATTTTTATTTTTCATAATTACCATTATTATTTTTATTTATTATTACTTTGATTGCTTGTGGGTTTTTTCTCCTCATATCAACATTTTCAAAATTTTCAGGTTTGTGATTTTGGTCTAGCTAGAGCTGAAAGTTTCAACCTTGAAGGTGGAAAGTTCCCGATAAAATGGACTGCCCCCGAAGCTCTCAGGCACAGTGTATGTCACTCTTTATCACTTGAAATATAGTAGACTCTTGATAATCTAGCTGTGCGCTACTCTTTCCTGTCAAGTAATTCGTTGTTTTTAGGCAGGTTTTCTTCGAGTATAGAAGAGGAAAAGATGTCACTGTGCATGTCTGTGCTCAAAGGTTTATTTATTCAAATTGGACTTTTTCAACCAATTTGCCTATGATCCGGTACACCCTGGTCTGATATGTGCCAGATTTGCAAAAGTCTAGTGTATTTTCTAATTTTTGTTTCAACCCAAGTTTATTATTGATCAACATTATTGTCAGCTCCATGTGGCTGAATAGCATTAGTCTTTATGAGAAATACAAATACAAATACAATTCCACAACAGGCAAACTGCCCAACGAGGTGGCTGACTTAAGAACATCACGGATCCCCGGGCCATTTTTTGGAGGCCCTAACCACACATGCACACCCCCCCCCCCCCTGCGGAACCCCCCAACGAATCGAAAAAAGAATTCGCGGAAGATTACATTGATATTCGAACCCACAACCTTCAACTCACAAACCCCGTACTCTAACCATTACACCGACTGGCGCACCCACAATATCATTGCAACTGGAACTATTTTTTAGATTGTTTTCAATCCCACAATCCTGTTTGTACATTCAGATCTCTAAATAACTTATGCCACTTCACCCCGCTTAAATCACCAGTTTTAGGTTTTTAAAAATCCTTGGCAGCATAATTGGTGAATTCAACTCACTCATTATTAACCCTAACAGCGGCAATCCTGAGATATCTCGTCAAACTTGATCTGCTTTATTTTTGTCACCCCCAAATATCTCAGGTTCTTAACGCGTTTTTATTTTAAATGCAGAAGCTATAATTCAGATAAGGAAAATTTTAAAAACCACTTAAAGGGTTACCCCTTTCATCATTAAAGGCCCCCCAAGAATGATGTTATGCCTAGAACTGGCTGCATCTTCTCTTTATTATAACTTCTTCAGCTCTGTCATATTTCGTGCAATTCCTCAAAGACTTTCAAACTTTTCAATTTTGAAAAACAGAAGATTCTAAAGATATAATACAATCTATATTGAGCGGTCGATATTTTTGTAGATCTCTACTGTTAAGTTTATGAAGGATTGACAGCACCTAAGCACATACATTCACAAAACTTACATAAATTCTCGATTAGAGTCTACAATGATTAATTAATCCAAACATACCCCCCCCCCCCCAAACCAAAATGTTTTGCATTGTTCTGCTACAAGTCCTCTCAGCTGATTGAATATGTTCTTCAGTAAAAATTTTCATAATAGTCAAGAAAACTCCCAAGTGGTTTTTCCCCTTATTCTTAAAATTCTTACCAAAGGTTCTTCGATATACATCACACAGTTTTCTGTACATTCTGCATCTGAGACCCATCTCTTTGGAGTTGAAATGATAGTAAATTTCCTCAGTGGCAATAGGACCGAAGCAGTGTACAGGTGGTGAAGTAATAAATCTACTAAATTTCATATGACTGTTTGAATCTTATGAATTTCTTAACATTGTTATTAAGCTGACCATCATTTGTGTTAACCCACTAGAATTCCTCTCTGCATCTCCTTGATCCTTTGTACACAGTAAAACTTTATGAATCTAAGACATTTTTGATCAGTATCTCTAGCTGGAACATAATTAATGTTAATAACATAAATAACATTATGTTCCAGATAGAAATTAGTTTGCTCATGCTCCTCAGAGCAATCTCAAATCAATGCTGTACACCAAAAGTACACAACCTCCTGCCCATGGGCCTAACGTGACCCATGAAGGGATTCCATCCAGCTTGCAAAGGGTATTCATAAAAGAAAGTACACTCAACCCTCAGTATTTTCAGATTCCACAATTGCTGTCTCTTTCCCAGTTTTCTGGAAAACACTGTTACAATGCTAATTCTTGTACTGGAACAAAATATAAATTGTATGCGTTAGTAAACATTTTAAAAAACTCTAAAGGTTCTTCTGGTGCTTCAGGAAATGTTTTTAAAAGTGAAAAACTAGAAAGAAAAATTTGAAAAATTGACAATGGTTAGCTTCGTTGCTGCAGTTCCCCATTATTATGGCATCAATAAATTCAGATATCAAAAAAAAAACAAAAAAACTATCAGCCATTGCTGAAGCGACACCTGCTACTATATAGCCATGGATCCAGATATCTTTCACATGGAAAATGCTGTGTTTAGATGCCTAAGAAACAAAACTTCATGGTTTGTGTTATTCATGGATTTTCCGTATTCCCTTTGACCCTTGGAACTTAACTCCCATGAATGCCGATAGACAACTGTGTCAATCCACACAAGATGTTAATTACACTAGTTTGTTGCCCGTGAGACATATCTGGCCCATGGATCAAAAAGGTTGTGATTCTCTGCTTTGAATTGTGTTTTACTTTGAGGGCATAAGTTTTATCTAGTAATTTTTTTTCCTTCAGAAATTCTCCAACAAATCAGACATGTGGAGCTTTGGTATTCTGCTCTGGGAGATCTATTCATTTGGACGTGTACCTTATCCAAGAATAGTAAGTAGTGTTCAATTTATTTGGGTAATAAATGCTCCTATTTTAAGAACCCCTGGTTTTTTTGTAGAATACCCTCTAATATTAATGTTTTTTTTTATATCATTACTGAAAAGTGTAATCTGTTTTTCAAGTGAACTTCTTTTACTTATATTTTTTTGCACCTTAAAACATTTTGTAAATACATAACTGGATAATTTTCTTCTATTCTTCATATGACATTCATTCATGTTTCCTAATTTACAGCCCTTAGCAGATGTTGTTAAGCATGTTGAAAAAGGTTACCGGATGGAGGCGCCAGAGGGATGTCCCCCAGAAATCTATGAGATTATGAGGTTGGCATGGGATCTCGATCAAGAGAACAGGCCCACATTTTCTGAAGTTCTCAAGCGACTCGAGCATCTTAGGTCTTTAGCTACTATCTGAGCCAAAAAAAATGCCTTTTAATACTTTGAATGGTAATTCTTTAATTTATAAATCATCACCTGTCAGTTTGAACTTTATTGCAATCATATATCATGTTAACACATCGTCAATGACGGAGATGGCATTCCTCATTTCTCAAGTGCCAAAAACAGTGAGCATGGTTGGAGGTATGGTTTACCCCTGCATTGTAAACCTAACAACTATGTGATGTATAAAATATTTTTTATTAGTTGAATTAAATAATGAGAGACATAATGCACTATATTGTGAAGTATCAAGATTCTACTATAAGGATCTTAAATTCATGGCCCACATGCCACGTGTGGTCCTCGAAGTCTTTTGCAGTTACCGCACCAACATACAAAAATGCTTATATAGTTACAGAATTTATAAAAATGCTGAAAAAAAAGCTTAAAAAAAAGCATTCCATTATTGGGGAAAGAATTAATTCCAAAATTACTTTTGGATAGGGTTACCAGATTCGAAAACTCAGAAAGGAGGACGCTTGTGCATGCACACACACCATCGGTAATGTCACTTTTCCCAATTTCTCAACAAATGGTGCCACTACACTAACAAAAACCTGCCACCACAATAATTTTTCCCAGCCAAAACCGCTAAAAAAAACAAGTACCTATCTTTCTCTCCTCGATTTTGATGAATTGTTTATAGTTTGGTTAGTTTTATTATTTTGCCTGGAATAAGGGGAAATGTGTTTTTTTTTCCTCAACCCTCAGAAAGCTTTTTTTTCTTTTGGAAGCATTGCTTTTTTATCAGAGGCGATTTTGCCATTGGAATCAGCATTGAATGCTGTTTGCATCCTATTTTAATTTTTTTATGGAAGATGTAACCCCCCCCCCCCCCCCCCCCCCCCGTTTTGGTGAGCAAACGATTTTATTCCCAAAATGAATGTTGCAGTTTAGTTCTTTCAGACTGTATTTTTCATATTATCTTGAAATAAGCTGGGTCATGGTTAAAATAACATCTGTCCTGCTTGGAAGCAACTTTGGTTTTTGTATTCTGGGAAATCCGATGGTGCTTGGTCAAAGCATGTAAAAATGTGTGTTAAGAACAATAGATATATGTTCCAGAGTAAAAAATTTTCCCCAGAAAAAAAAATTCAAAACCGAAAAGGGGAACAAAAAGGTAAATTTTCTAAAATGTAGGGCCGCTTGAAATTACATCAAAAAAGGGGACGTCTGGTAACCATAGTTTTTGAAAACATTTCCAAACTAATCAGGTAAATAATTTTAGTTATTGAAAGAAATGATTTCAGAATTAATGAAAGTTAATATTTAATGAAAAATATTTGCAGAATTACAGAAATATTCTCAGAATTGAGGAAAAATATTTACAGAATTATAAAAAATATGTTCAGGATAAAGGAAAAATATTTTTTCAGAATAAAGGAAAACCCCCAAAGCAGAATGTGTCAAAATCGATGACGTGCATGTGTACAAAATGTGTTACATATGTCGCAAAACAATCTGGAAGAATTTTAATAAAAAGTGCAAAAAAAAAAAACTTACAGTAGAAACTCTCGATAACAGACACCCATGGAACCAAAAATTTCATCTGTTAACAGAGAGCATCCGTTGATGGGGAGATGCGATATAAACTAGAACCTTGTTTATACGACGTTTGGCTTCGGTTGCAATAAATTGGTTCCAATACATTTTAATGTTGAGAATGTTTACTGTAAAAGTGATACACAAGTGGTTATGCATAATTAGCAATCGTCTCGATAAAGAAAGCTTAATAAATTTCACTACATTTATTACTTTTACCGACGATTATGCATAATCCCCAAATAAAGTTGGAAAGTCTGATAAATATGGAAAAATTTATAACCTTTCTTCTCTTCATTGAACCAAAAATTATTTTTATTTGTACATAATACATGAACTATACATATTTTGCAATAAAAATTGAATTAAAATAAGTGAAGAAAATGAATGCGTAAAAACCATTATCAGTCTTGTAATGTTGGCTTTCTTCACACAAAACAAAACCAGCAATGCCATTCAAAAATTGACTGTCCTGGGCCATAGCTATTTTTAGTTAATTGAGTAATTAATTAATGATTTATTATATTCACCAACATGAGCCTGAGATTAAACTTAATATTAGTTGAATATGATAAATCCTCAGTTTATGATCAAAAATTAATAAATAAAAGTTTGGAAAAAAAATTATAAACTGCCTGATTTTAGTGTCCGCTATTGAGAGTGTTTGCTAACAGACAGTGAAATACATTAAAGCCCTATTTCACTGAACCAGAGATCAGAAAAATATTTGTTAACTGGAGGTGTCTGTTAATAAGAAGTGTTCATTAGGGAAGGTTCCACTCTATAGAGATTTTTAACGCAGAGCATTTCTAGTCAGCCGAGGGCTCATTGCAGAACAATGTAAAACATTCTGCTTTGGGGCAGAAAATTATTTATAGAATCATCAAAATATTTTTCATTATTTTATGGAAAACAATATCAGAATAAATACAATTCTTTAGTAATATGGGACCCCGTCCACTAAGACACCACTGTGGGAATCTAGTTATTGTAATATGACTGGTTGCCCTCAAGCATTGTGTAAATTTTTCCTTTTGTCTTTCAGTGCCTGAAAGCTTGAAAGAACCCTGTGCTACTGTATACTAAAAATACATATGAACTGAGGATTCGCTCCATTTAGCAGCATACACTTGTCCAATTGTATTGGGATCTCAGAATTATGCATTGGTCTACCACATAGTCTCCCAAACTTTTTGTTCCATCGTCCTCTTCATCAGAAATTTTTTCCTCTCATCGCCCCCCCCCCCTCCCAACTGAAGTAAGCCCATAGGATCCTATGTTAAATCAGTAGGTTCTATTGCCCCCTTGGACCATTCTATCGCCCACCAGGGGGCGATACTGCTCACTTTGAGAACCCCCCCCCCCCCCAATTGAAATATCTTAATGTTTTGGAAATTTAAGCTGTTTCTTTTCTTTCAATTGATTAGGCATGTGCCTACTATAATGCATATGTTTACACCATTTTTCAGTTTCTATCTGATGGTCTTGAACTATAGAAATTAAATAAGTGGAAAAAATATATTTTTTTCTTTTATTTTGAAATGTAGGTAATTTGTTAATCTATGCAGCAAGTATCCATCACGTTGATATGCAGTGCCTTGAGTTCTGATCTGCATTTCATCTTCATCCCGCATGGAAATAGAACAGCTTTCCTTCAACTGGAAAAACATTTCACAAGATATAGAAGGAAATTCTCTTCTGAAAGCTGTGCTTTCATTATCAGGTCAACTTCGGCCGCAACTGGAATTCCAGTTGCAGCAGAAGCGAGTTGTTTGAATTGGTGACAAAGAACAGGCCATTTTTTTATGCAAGAAAATTTATGAATTTCTAATCTCTTCGAATCCATGCGGATTGATATATATTACTTGACTTTACCGAGCCATATCAACAATTAACTTTTGCTTTTCGTCAGTTTAAATTCTGTCTCTTTTTTTTTTCCATCTGTAACCAGAAATATTTTTTTGTACCAGTTTTTACATGTTTGACAGATTTGATATATATATGAAACGTGTCTGTGTGTCTTTTTTATACTATATAGTGATGTTCTCAGCTGTTTATTGCGAATGGCGAGCCATTGCCGATAACCTGTAGGGACGGGGGAAAAAATAGTATTTGCTATTTTTTTAGGTGTTCTCAAACAGCTTTTTACTTGGACACAAGTATATTATGTGTGTTTGTGCGTGTGTGTAACTTTAGTGTCAATCCCTTATCTAGATTTTAAGATAGATTTTTCTGGAAATGTTAATGTAGTGAAGGTATTCAATGGAATCATCATGCATGTTTGCAATAATTTTTTTTTTAATTTACCCAGAGATGTGTCAAGAAATTAACTAAAAAATTAACTTACGAAAATGTAGTTGTCATTATATGTCTGCCTATATAATTAACGTTCGAGAGAATAGTCCACGCAGCCCTGATTTCACGTGAGATGACTTGAAAATTTTATTACCTTAGGATGTGTAGCAGATTGTGTAATTAATTTGTCTCAGATTATATTTTATTTAATAAATCTATCATTTTTGTCGAAAAGAAAATTTGCAATAATATTTTGTATATAATTGTAAAGAGATATTTTGTTTTTTATTTTATTCATTTATTCAGTGATCGTCTATACAAATAGATACAGGATTAGATGATTGTCGTTTTTTCCGTAGTGATAATTATAAAATCATATTATATAAAAGATATAATGAATTAATATTTCATCCTGCCATTGAGGGGGAGGGGCGTCATATTCCTTCTACTAATGATATTATAGTTAAAACTGAAAGTTTCTTGCTTTATATTTGTACCCATGCTGTGCTAAAGCAGAATCAAATTTTTTTCTTTAAAGAGTATATATCGACATTTTTTCAGTATGAATGATATGTACTTGTTCGCTGCAACATATTTATCATGAAGTCATTTTTTATTTTCAGTTGCTTCATCTTGACACTTAAAATTGATAGAAATAGCATTACGAGTTAAAACAGTAAAGTTAACTGTGGCAATGCATTGAGCTGTAGCTCTTGATTTCTCAAAAATGTACTAAGAACAATCCATGCATTGCATGTGCTTAAAACCATTGCTTGATCTAGCAATTTTTATATCTATATCCCATTTGTATCTAGCTGCGAAGGGTATGTACTACCCATTTTGACAGTATTATGAAACTTCAGTTTAAAAGCATAATTCATTCCATAAATGTGCTCGTAATCCAAAACACGTAGATCTGATCAAACTTCTCCATAAGAAATTATGTAAACTTGAATGTTTCCTTCCATGACAGTCTTCCTCAAGCTAGCCAAGATTATTTTTAAAGATGGAAGCGCAGGTTAATTTATTTTACTTGATATTTTGCGTTGAAGTCGCATAGATTTTTTTTTAGCCAGGGTTCCATTTTGAAATCCCCTTTCCATTCACACACAAAGTGACCATTTTAAGATGGTTTGCACTCTTTCCCAAAGGGATGAGCTGTCTTTTAACACACAGCAAGAAAGTTTGGTCTTTTATGGTTTTATAGCTAAAAATGTCAATCCCGTATTCAGTGGCGTCTGAACAAAATATGGTCCTAGACTATTGAAAGTTTTCATTAATATGCAGAAGAATATAATATATATTTTTTAAATTTGGTCTTTCACATTATAATAATAAAAGTAATCTCGAAGAATGCTTGGGCCTGGTCCAAAAACTCAGACAGTTATGATCACGTGAAATTCAACAGACAGCAACAACAATATGCAAATTGACTATGTAGAAACCTGTTTCTTTATCTATGGTACAAGGCGAGTAATGATTCAGGAGGCTGTACAAATGGGTTAAAATCTATCTATGAAAAATCTGCATCAATAAATTCTATTAATTGTATTTTTCTGCGTATAAACAAAGGATTACTCAGTGGGAAAACATTTTTCTCCTCCTATATAAAATTCTCATACGGTTGTGTATTATCTGCAGGTTTTTTTTTCGAGAGTTTGCAATAAAAATAAATGTATATTTTTTTAAATTTTGTAAAATGTTTTTTTTTCTTTCAAAGATTTATAAATATGAGTGAAAAAATATATAACATTTTTTTCCATGAAAGCTTGAAAAACAGCCCTTTCCATCCCTTAAGATTTCATTATTGATTAATGAGACTTCCACATGCAGATTATATGCCGCTGTAGACTATACTGACATTTTTTTTTCACAAAGGAACAAAATTTGCATCTGCAGATCTCTTTTGCATGAAATTTCTCAGGATTTATAAAGAAACTGGTGCAAATTTAATTATTTGTAATATTACAACTGAAGTTTATTAGGCAGCTATTGTTGCTGGAATAAGTTTATACTGTGTCACAGGCTCTGACTTGATTAGTGTCCTTATTTCATGAGTAGTTTAAACCAAGTATATTTTTTTGTGAAGTTGATGGTGCTATTACTAGTCTGTTTCTTTCAATATTTAAGCGGCTTTTCGTATCAGTCACTGTATTTTATGTCATCGATGGAAAGTAAATTCCATCGATGTAATTTAGCTTCCCGTAGAGAACTGGTGGGAAGCTTTGATTTCGATTATTGATGTCTGATTAACACTTTAAATATGAAATAATTTTAATAAACATGAGGCGTGCAATTTTATATTGTTGATTGTAGTCTTCGGGCTTCTCATGCGTGGGTTATTGATTTTGAACTTGTCTTCCCTTGTTGGTTTTATGTGCACGAGTTTTAAAAGCATTCAAATTCATGTTTATATGGAAATTGTTTCTGTGTTCTCTTACCTTCTATGTACAGCCAAACCTTATTCGAGGGTCATCTGAGTAACCTGTTATTCTCTTACCGGGGGGGAAGGGCCTTTCTCGAAATATTGATTACCCTCTCAGGCCTTCCAATATTATTAAACTCCTGATAATGCATATCCTATACTGCAGGGTCAGTTTTATTGGAGCACCCTTTCAAAAATTTTCATTGAAACAGGCAATTGTGCATATAATGTTATATACAGTCGAACTATTGTAATGCCACTATCTGTTCCAAAGAGTGTTTGTGCTATAACGAGTTTGCACCATATCAGATCATGGTCAGAGAGAATAGTGTTTCAGAGAAGAACCATTACATAAATTCACACATTTATTATGAACTACTGTATCTCAGTGTCTTATTAGTGTTACTCTATAAATAAAATAAGCTATTTTATACACATTCAATTTTAAGATGAGAAAATTCATAAAACTGAAATTACTTGAATATTTCTCGATAGAAACTTGACAGAAAAACATACTTACCTTTGAAATAATTTTCTGCATAAATTTAGAGACACATTTTATAAGTACAAAAATGAAATAAACAAAGGGAAATAATTGCGGAATTACTTTTAGTCTGTTTTAGTTTTATAACCACAAATTTCCTGTTTTTCAGATATTAGATGAACAATACCCTTCCACATGATTTGAATGGAGCAAATAGAGGGAGATGATAGCTCTTTATATGTAAATAAAATGCGAGTGAAAACATGCACTGTTTAAAAACTTTCCTTGAACAAACTAGTGCAGTATGCTCATTGTACACTTTCTCTTATCAATAAATCTGTTTCATTGATGGTTTTGGTCCCTACAAACGTTCAGATATTCAATGTGCTTTCTAAGATTTCCCTGACCCATGTCATTCTTTATTCTTCAAGTCATTTGCTCTAAACCAAGAGTTCTCAACCTTTTTTTGGCTCCCTGAGCCTTTTTGGTAAAACATTTCTGTGGCAGAGCAATGTAGGCCTATTTTTTATTTGTTCGTCAAAGTCACTGATTTATTTTTATTATTTAAAAATATTTATAATTATTTTTTCAAATTTATTGTTTTCTTTTACTTTCCTCGAGCGGCTGCGGAGCCCTACCAAGCACCGGTTTAGAACATCTGCTCTATACTTGTTATGCTGACCAATCACAACAAAGGAATATATAGTATTTTCAGAAGAAGAAAAAAGGTGAAATGATGGGAGAAGAAATGTAGTGGAAAGTGTAGAGGTTTTTTACATTATAATCCCTGGAGAAGGATGATACTTTTGGGACCCCAAGATATATGAAAATAAATTTGTTTTTCATTTTTAGACTTATTTCATTACAGAAGAACAAATACAGATAGACCCTGTTTATATTTGGTTTCCTTCAAAGTTGTGCAATTATGCATTTTTGCCATATTATTCATACAAAGATATAAATGCAGATTGCAAGCCTTTTTTGTCACACCCTCCAATGCCTTCATTGCTACACCCCTTCGGAACCCGAGAATGATCACATCTTAATCAAATTCTTCATCCGAGGAAAAAAGAAAGTCACATGTGGGCAATATCAGGAGAATAAGCTGGTTGTGGGAGTATTGGAATGGGATTTTTCGACAGGTAATCTGACACCAGGGGGGATCTGTAAGCTGGCACATTATCATGATGGCACCCATGACTCCCAAAGATCTGGTTGCTTGCGTCTCACTGAATCATGTAGACGTTTAAGGACAGGGTTTTATGTCCCTGCTGTTAGATTTACGTGTCAAAAAAATCACATTCTGATACTTCCACACCACCATCTTGCCCCATGTAACTTTTTCGTCGGATAAAGAATTTGCCCGAGAGGCAATGATTCTAATGTTTTGAAAAGGTGCAGCAACAAAGGCAGTGGAGGGTGTGATAAAAAAAGGTTTGCAATCCACATTTCCTTTTTTCTATAAATCAGAGCCATATAACAAGGGCTGTGTCACGAGGTGCTGGAGTCTGTACCAACCAACATCATTCCCCCTGTAAACCAAGTACACCTGCTTTGTGGTAGTTTGCACAATCGCTGTACTGTCGATTTTACTGAATTATTTCCAAATTATCTTTTCGACTATTTTGATTCATATCTTTATTTATTGGCTTGCTTCGTTCAGCCATTTAAACATTTAAAATAAAAAGGTTTGTATTTGTGCTTATGTGTGTGTGAGAAAGGTTACTTCCACTAAAAATATGTTTCTTGGATCTCTATCAGTTGAATCATGTGCGTTAACTTTTATTGGATTGATTGAAAGCCAACTCGAGACAGATAATTCCAATTATCTTTGGACCTTTCTAATAATTTTTGATTATATTTTTATTTTCATTTCAATTAGATGTAGTTTAAGTAGTGTTGACTTTGTTATCACCAATACAACAAAAACATGGGAAGCCAAGCATGCTGTGGGGTGCTTGAGCAATCATGATGATTTATAATATGGGTCTGAGCACCTAACTAAATTGATTCAGAAATTCTGAATTTCCTATGTAAAGATAAAGACGAGCACCCTCAAGTTCCAAACACTAACGATGCTCAGTGGGATGCAAATATAAAAATTTCCTAATATACAATTTTTGAAGTTATTATTACTTTGAATGCTAATATCAAAAACTCACCTTCTATTGCTTGGATTCAATCCATTTTTTAGATTATAAAAATACTACATATATATACCTGAAACACCACCATAAATGAGAAATCTCTCTCCATTGTATGCTAATGTCGTCTGCTTTAAAAAAAAGTAACAGGGCCATTATGTCACACAGCAGTTCGTAGACCAAGCCCTCTAAGCTAAAGCGCAACATCAAAGAGATGAAACAGCCCTGGTATGAACAGTGGCAAAAATGAATAATTGCACAGGGTGGTTACTTTGAAGGAAACACCAAATATATACAGGTTCTATCTATATTCATTCTTCGTAAATAAAATAAGTCAGAACACTTTTTTTAACGTAGCAGTATATTTTTTTGGAGATCCACAAATTTGGCCAGTCTGGAGAAATTATTTCTTCTATTTATTTACTTTTCGCTATTCCATAAACTATTTCTCCCATTCGTGTTGATTCTCAAAATTTTTAACCAAAAGTTTTCATCGGTCTGGAAGTGCAAAAAAAAAGTTGAAGAATACTGCTTCTATCACTCATAGATGACTGCTTAGTAAGCTGTTGAGTCGCTTATTACTGATTTACAGTTTAGGATGAAAGAAGTGGAAATTTTTTTAGTTTATGAAGTAAATCTAAGATTATTTGCACATGTAAAAGGGTTAAAACCAAAGTTATCACCCTTAGCCAAATGAAATATCCGGCTCAGCTGTTCCCCCCCCCCCCCCCAATCCTTCATTGTTAAAGACATTTTGTTTGGTCATGTGCTGGTTGATTCCCCCCATTGTCAATTTATGTATTGACAATGTTGTCATAAATCATTGCCAGAAATTGTTTTATACTTCAAAAATTTTTTAAGAATCTTAACAAAATGTTTGACTCGTATGCACATCGATCAGTTCCAAATGGAAAAAGCACTCTTGGGACGTGATTGCACGAAATCTCCAAAAGTTTCTTGTATTAGTAGTAGTATTGCACAAAACATTTATAGTCTCGAACGTCTCTGTTCTTTGATTGCTTCATGTCTCATACATGTTAGTTTTCCTTCCATTATATTCAGAGACTGCCGTTTGTGCCTTGCTACTTTGTGACGAGTATGCAAATGGCCAGCAAGAGCTATACGTGCTAAATATATTATTGTGGTCTGTTTTAAAAAAAAAAAGTAGATTTATCTTTTTAACTTTGTATATTTTTTGTATTTTTTAACTAAATTTCAAAATATCTGAGTTTGTACAAAAAAAATGAAAATCTGTGATTGTGATCAGAACGTTTTTCCTTTTGAATAAATGATATTCATTATAGAAATTGGTATATTGGTCATTTTATTTAGACATTAAATTAACTACGAGTCATGGAGGTCAGTGCTGTTAAACATCTATGCTATCTCTCAGAAAGGTATCCACCTGAAAAGTAAATGACATGACTTTCTCTCCTGCCTGTCACAACCTCTTTCGACTCATTCTGCAATTTAAATGTTCTGCAGGAGGGGGGGGGGAGACTCTCACCCTGGCAATAATGTATAGAGTGGAGAATCCAAGTCGATTGCTTGTCCAAAAAATTCACTGACAACAGTTCAACACGAGTGAATGAGTGAGGTTGCTCACTCAATCAGTAGGCGTTTAAGTTCATACGTCACTCACAATGTTGCTCACTATTTCACTCTCAGTAGATTGCTCATTTTGACATTTTCTCACTCGCTCTATCATCAACTCACTAGGTTGCTCATTCTGCCACACAATCAATCACCAAGCCACACAGTTACTAACAGCCATATTCACAGACAAAGTTTAAAGGATTAGAGATCGACACGATTGGTTAGAATCCTGAATTTAACCAATCCTCCTTGATTTCCAATTCTTTCATATGCGATTGTAGTTTAAACTCTGTTGGTGTACACGGTCATAAGTCACTCATTCTATTACTCGCTCATTCACTAGATTACTCTGTGTTGGTCACTTACTACTATATCATTTACTGACTCGCACTCACTCTGTCATTCTTTGCTAACTTACTGGCTCACTGCCTTGTGCGGATTGGTTAGAACTGTTGTCAGTGAATTTTCCATTGATAAATTGTTGATCTGTAAATTTTCCTCTGCGGTCATTATGCTAGACTATCATTGTGAAGAATCAGGCTTGAATCTTGTTGGCAGCACAGTATTGGGTCAGCTGGAGTATTTTGCAGTTTTCCCAACTTTGAGGCACAAATGCAAGCTATTTCAATAGTTGAAAATGTCTCGCCACAGAGAGCAGGCAGACCTTCACCATCATACATATGAAAACTTCAAAATATGGAAGGCAAATTTGCAGCGCCAGGAAGAACACTAAACAAGTACAACTTTGGCAACATAAATACGTTAGGGCCAAGGCCGTCATTTCAACTTTTTCCAGGTGGGGGGGGGCAAAGCACATGTGCTCAATGTATGTATATATATATACAATTTTTAGTGTATTTTCAAAAGCCCGGGGGGGGGGGCCCTGGTTAGGGCCATGCCATGCATATATACCCACGACATATCGTGGGATGAGAGCAGGCAGACTATATTATATACTATATATATATTATATACTATTTATATACCCACGACATATCGTGGGATGTACCAATTCATTCGAAATTTCAGAGGGGAATTTATGAGATACATTGTATGGTTGAGTTGGTCCCAAACTTTATCACCCCCCCCCCCCCACCCCGCCAGTGGAGATAGACCTTTGCACAAAGCAGCACATCTGCCACACGTGGATGGAGCTTCCCTAGCGGTGAATAACATGGTTTTGAATTGTCTGTGAATTTTCCATAAACCAGTCTATTGCTCACCCACGGACAGTGGGAAATTACCCTCTACTGAAAAGATTACTGATTGAGAACAGATCTTAAGAGAAATTTAAGCCCATTTGTGCAGACGGAATAACCTGTATGTCACCCCAGATGTCTTGCAAACCTTGCTTGAGGACTAAGCATGCAGTCCTAACAGCATATAGACTAGGGGCCGAATCTAGGATTTTTGCTGCCCCCAACAATTTAAAATTCAATAATTTTATGATGGTGTTCTTTGTTCCCACCTAAAATTAGTCCCTCCCCCTCTAGTTTCGGTCTTGTGTAGACAGGGGATTTTAAGACCTGGCTTAGAGATCTTTTTTAGTAATGCTGTGTGAGGAAGGACGAGCAACTGGACTCGTTCAAGTCAACTAAAGTTTGAGATGAGTATTCCCATGTAAGGAGGCCCTTAAACCACCAAAATATTTGAATGCAAAATATTAAAAACACCCTCCTCCCCCAAATAATGACCGCACCCACCATTACGAAATTCAATGATTTTATCACAGTAATTTTGTTCTTTCCTAAAATCTGCCATTTGGGGCAGTTCCCCCCCCCCTCCTTTGTCCTCTCTAGTTCCGACCCTGCTGTACTAATTTTATAACTATCAACGTTAACGGATCACCATTTAGATTCAATTTCTAGTCAATTTGGGGGGGGGGGATCTCAGAAAAATCAATTTACCAGAGTGTCCATGATGCTCTTAAGACGGCAATGTTAAGGGTTGATTACTGCAGACAATTTCTTGTGAATTTAGATGGAATCGAAAGAATTTCAAGTTTCAGACAAACTTTTTAATTTACGAATAAAAGATAAAATTGTGAAAAAAAAGTTCCATCACAAATGATTTTTAATCTTCGAACTTGATTTTTGTGCCTTGAAATGGAGCGATGCCTATTTCTTTCTGCTTCAATTTCCTTTTTGCTTCCCATGATGGATGAAGTGCAGCTGAAGCTAAATGGATGGGAAAATAATACATTAATCTGCAGATATACAGTAAATTGGCTGAACAGTTTGCCACTCAGCTGATACATCTTACAAATCTATATTTAGAAATATACAGGGTGGGCAAAAAGTCAGTAGAAACTTTAAAAATTGGAAAAATAACAGAAACAAAAAAGCGGTTTGCAGGGTTAGCATCACTAGGTCACAGTAACTTTTTTAAGACAGGGGAAAAAATAAACAGCTGATAGGTGGCACTGACGTACACAAGTCAAAGAAAAGGTATGCAAATTTAACGAACAGAATGTCTCCAACTCGTTCATTACGGCAGTATGTGTTTCCACATGACCACCACCACAGGGGATAACACATTGCATGTGAGTCACAAATCCAGCAATGGCAGAGTGCAGCAGGTCCACATACAGGGTTTACAACGTGAACTGATTGTGGATTAGGAGCACAAGTTCTCATAGCAATCTCATTTGCATATTTCCACCGAAGTCACTCGTACCAGCACCACCTATCGGCTGTTTTGACATTTTTCTCCATCTTAAAAAAATTTCGGTGACTTAGCAATGCTAACCCTGCAAACCGTTTTTTATTTCAGTTACTTTTCCAGTTTCTACTGACTTTTTGCCCACCCTGTATATAAAATCACTAACATGCACAAGGGTTTTGGCTGGAATGATTATTCAAAACTTATATGAATGTAGAAAAGGAAGGAAAAAAATATGTAAAAACATCGACCTTGATTTTAATGACGCCTTGGTTATAACAAAATTTTGTGGAATCTTCTATGTTGTTATAACTGAGTATGACTATAGTGTTTAAGTTCAATTTTTTTTATTTTTTTCATACAAATAGCAAAGTAAATATTGGAAAGCCTACCAGAGTTTCCAGAGCCAGTTTTAGGAATGATCCTTTCAGAATCTCTAGAGCTGTTGTTATTTGATTTTGATGGAAACATTTTACTTTTCGCATCCAGATTTTTGCTGAACAGATGAAAAAAAAAATGTATGTAAATAAATGCAAGAATTCAATAAATTTAATCCTTAATTTTTTTAAATTACAAATTAAATTTTCTAAAAACATATTTCAAATCGCCAAAACAGATATAGTGAGATCTTGGCTACGTAAACGTATACCAGCTCTTTGAAAGGGGGGGGGGGGGTGATGGTCCCCATACTCCCTTCTCCCAGAAGGGCCGGATTAACCCATATGAAGGCAATAAGCACTCAAGTGATTTTGGTGCCTCCACCCACTTTACTTTAACACATGAGCCCCACAATAACAATTAGATTTGTTTATAATTTTCTAGTATAAGTATGTAAACTGGTAAGTAGGTATTTTTAGGTGGGGGAAGGGTCAGAAGAATCATTTTTCCCGGAGGGGGGATGTGATGCCATGGCTCAGGAGCCTAGACTGGCGGGAAGGCCTCATAACAATTTGATCCGGTTAAAATTTTGGAGAGAGTGAGTTCGCAAATTGTGTGGTGGGCAGGTATGTATTGCTAAGTAGCGGCCTTGGAAGAATTCGCTTTATCTGAGGGTGGGGTCCTATGATACTATTGAGACGGCTCTGGACTTACTTATGGTAATAGAGCAAAATCTTAATTCAAAAGCACGAGTTCCATGTTCCAAATTAACTTAGTTACTCTACTTTTGTAGCACCCTTAGGGCCGCAACTAGAAACAAAAATTTACTGTCACTTCGGGGTCTGTACCCACACACCTCTTCCCCTTAATTTTTAACAGAAAAAGAGTAAACTCGACTTTGTTACTGGTCCAGTGCCAGGGGATTAGACCTTCCCCCTGCCATCTTTTAGTTGCGGCCCAGGTAAACCTTTCCATAAAAATTTTCAACTGCAGAATCAAGGTCGTCTTAAAATTTTAAGATTTCCTACTGGAGGGTTGATGCTGTGAAAAAAATTGTAAATTTAAAAACAATTTACTATTTGATATTTTTTTGTGGTGCCCCTTTTCTCCTGATGCCCTAAGCACGTGCTTATTTTGCTTAATGGTTAATCTGGCCCTGCCCCCCAGTGATCCTCAAATCATACATCTTAGCTCCTAGTGACATCCCCCAACCTTTGTTAGGGGCATCGCAGTAAGCTGGAGATATTAATTTGCGTGCCTATTTACACTTTGAAGTGGTTCCTTTATTTGTGAAAATATTGTTACGAAAATTAGGTCTTTCTGCAATTTTTTAAGAACTTCTCGGAACAGTAATCTCTTGTTGCCAAACCGGAAATGTCAAAATATATATAGAGCTGGCCAGCCAGTTCATGAAGTGGCTGGACATCCCTGGCTAACAAAAGATATGATTCTGGGTCATCACCCAGTTTGGCATATTTTTTTGTGATAATCATTTCCAGATTAGCTACGACAACTCAAACTGCAGTCAGGATGCAGTAATCTTTTTTTTCTCCTCAAAATTTTACAGCAAAAAAAATGTCTATATTATTATTTTTATAGTTTTTTCTCTCAATTTCTCTTTACTCCTTCCCCCCCCCCCCCATCACATGGAGCTAATCCAATACCGCTACTATATATAGCAATGTATCATATGTGTTGGTCAGGAATCTCTAGCCAAGCCAAAGCCTGAATTATTTCTGAAAATTAGACTTTAGCTCTTGACCACTTCACGAATTGGTCACACTTCAGGCTTTGGCAGTAACATATCAGATTCTTGATTATCCAAAACTTTGTCAACTGGCATCCATTTCTTTATTTTGTCATCATAGAAGAAAAAATATCAGTAATCACTGAAGTCTGAAATACTCTTACAGGTTGAAAATGAAGATGCATAGGAATATCTCTCTGTACTTTGCCATCTGATGGCCAATGTCAGTATATGTGAGCTATTAGCTGAGTCAAAACTGTCAATTGTATGATCCTGTTCACCATATATAATATATATACTCCAAGAAAATGATATTGTTGCTTCTGCAGCACATTGATTAGTGCATTTACCCAGATCGCGAGGGGACAGTAGTTTTTGATTTCCCACAGAGGCAATTTTATTTCCCGAATTCATCTTAGCATTATAAAGTTGTCTAAATCAGGACTTGACGAATCAAAGGCACCATGTTGCCATTGCGACTAAAAAAATGGTAATGGCACCTAAAATTTTCATTTCTGAAAATTTGGCCTTTGGCCAAAACTCTCGGCCTGGCTGCATTTCTGGCTTCAGTAACATAACCATTCTGTACTACTTCGCGAGTAAGTATGTTAATGTGTAAGCTGTTACTTCCAGCTAAGTGTGGAACCCCAAACCAAAACTTTGCCTGAGAATCCATTGAGACAGTCCTGCGTAGAACCCCCCCCCCCCCCAAGAAGGAAGCTCTCTGAACTAAAAAGTAGGTGTGGAGCCAGGGTGATATGTCAGGACAGGCAATCAATTGTGAGGTTCATTGGATCATGCCATCTATACATATAAAATTAATTTTCTGTGTGTATGTCTTTACACAAAAATCTACAATTTTAGATCGATCGATCATCAAATTTTGCATATGGGCCTGCCCGAAAAAGGACCTGACTTGAATGATAGGATACTTTAAAAGTTTGCCAGAGCAGGGTTAATGACCAAGTTTGGCAAAAAAACCATCGGGCAGCAATCGTTTTTGACCCTCAACAATGACTTCTGGAATGTTTATTTTGATTACCGTAGTCCTTAAACAATGCATCTCAGATATGTTTATTCCTTTAAAATGGTTTGTTACTTCAATTCTCCCATTATATTGAGAAAACCTGGGCAATGCCGGGTATTATAGCTAGTATTTTATAAGACAGACCATTCAATTACAATAATTCAGTTTTCAGGAGTGATAATTCCCCACCCCCTCCCGGATCCAGGCCTGGCTCAGGGTTCCAGATAGATCTTATCTATAACATCTTCGTTCAGTAAAAATTTAGTTTTGACTAACAACAAGTAGAAAGGGTCATGCTTTTGGATGGTGGGGGGGGGGGGGGAAGCATGGATAATATAGTGGGCCACGAGAAGAAAATGTGGTCCAAAGAGGGGGAGGGTCATGGTCTAAAAAGATAAAAAACACTACCCTTGATCATAATTGAAAGCAATGAAACTAAATATTGCAGATTTACAAAACAATCAGTCAAAAACAAATACTTTTTTCTCATAGAGTATTATCAGGATTTCAGTGTATTATATTTTTTAAAACTGAAATCAGGAAAACTCACGGCTCATAGTCGTTCTTCGAGAATGTTGTCGTCCGTTGGTTGGTTTGCATAGTTCTTCTTTGACCGAATTTACCCCCACAGGAATTTCTAAAATAAATTTTGGAAGATTGTTACAAAAGTTGTATAAAAAAAGCTATTATTTTATAATTGGGAGATGATTACTTAATTCCCCTTGCCACATTTTATTGATGAGCTATTGGTCCTACATATTTCCAATTAAATTTTAATTCAAATATCTCTGAATATTGCACTGGACGTTTCTTTGTCGGCTTCAAGAGAGACAGGGCAACAACTTTCTAATTTGATTTTTGAAGACAGGGTGTCTATAAGAAAAGTAATTTTTTTGCATCTTATTAACTACACAACCCCTTGCAACACGAATGGCATATCTTAGGTCCACATGTTATTCGGATAATTTTTCTAACTGGAAGTATGCCGCTAGGATCAACGGTTCACCAGTAAAATGCTGCACCGGAAATGTAAGTAATCAACCTGTGTATATAAAGGATGTTATTTTTACAAAAGCTGCGTTATATTTTATTTGGCTCAATTATATTGGGTAAGTTCACTAGCTACTCTCTACTACTAGTAAACTCTACACTTGCCCTGCTAATGTACGTAAAGTTGAAGGGTGGGTACTTTTTTCACTACTCACATGTTTTTATCTTTGGGATGCAATATCGGTGCAGATTTTTTTCTTCTTGCTTCGGCTTGCAGCAAAAACAAGAAAGACAACATTAAAAATTAAAAAAGGGGGAAAAAAATTATATGCTTGCTTATCTAGTGAGTGATTTCACAAGTCGTGTGCAATTGAAACTCACTGGGCTAGGTGAATCCGATTCGCTTGCACAAGTTACTTTACTCACCATAGAATACCTGGTAAACTCATCCAATGTAATTGAGCCTTTAATTTATATGCCACAGGGCCAGGAAGATGCCCTAATTCATACAGGGCTCCATTGATACATGCATGCATATATATATATATGCACTAAGTATATTTTAATTTCGTCTTTCATTAAAATAATTAAAAGAACGGCAAAAATGCTTGGGCCTGGCTTCTGACTTTGTTAGGTCAGCCTTGGCACCAATAAGAGAAAGAGAACTATATAATCAATTGTGATCATATGATGCTAAAAAGACCATGATTGTTTTTGTGTATGTATATGATTTGTAGGCCAAAAATTTACTCATGTATGGCAGGGGCATAAACAGGATCAACGTTTGGAGGGGACATAAAAAGCTGGGGAGGCAAAAAAATTTTCTTCCCGAAAATTTTTGAGTTACTACCCTTTAAAAAACATTTAAATTGACAGAAATTTGTTAAGATGTTACATAATATTTTCTTTTGATAAAATTTTTAACCATATAAAAATGGGCTACGGATTCACTGTGATAGGCCTAGTGTGTGTTAGTTAATCGACATATTTTTGATCAATGGATCAATATAGCTTTTTAAGGATTTTAAAATTTTAACCTGCATATGGGCGTTTATACTTACAAGCTGGATTTTTTTTCTTTGGTTATTGTTATCAGAAATCTTGGGTCCCAATTTGATCACATCAAAGGAGTGCACTGTATTTCGAAGAAAAATATGAATCTCAGAAAATGGTGTGTGTGTGTGTGTGTCTTTCTCTGTTACCTGGGTTTCAGTTTCTGACCCTGGGATACAGATTATAAAAAGGAATTTGATATTCAAAACTTACCCTCTACACTCTTTCCTTTGAAAGTTTTGTCCTTCAACACTTCTGTTTTGCCGGTGCATTTGGTTTCTGAAATTTCCCCTCAATGCCGTTTTTGGAAACTGGTGTCCATAATTTCGTGCAATGCCTTTGGGTTTTGAATTTCCTTTCAGGAATTTACCACCACGAGGTTTGTCAGTTCGAAAGGGAATTTTTCTTTTAGGCGATGAGTCACTGTCAGAATCTTTACCAGATTCTTCTACTATAGGTTCATCACCTGAAATAAAAAATGGATCGCTCTTCAAATCATGACCTATTTCATCATTGCTGTCAACCTCGTCCTGTTCTGATGAATCTCTATCGCTATCGATTGAAATAGTATCTTTGCCCTTTAAATCTTCCAATTTCAAACAAGCTATTTCTTTTTGAGTTTTTGTTTTTAACTTCAGTGTTTTTGGCACAATGTTGTCTGAAGAATCAACTAGATCATTTGAATTTTCGCCACCTCCCATTTTGATAGAACCAGTTTTTACAGACTTTTCTTCTAACATTTCATAATCGTTATCTTCTCCCGATTCTGAAAAAGTCTTTCGGTCTTCATCATCCCCATCTGATGCACATGCATCTTGCACAGGTTCATCAGAGTGAACACAAGAATCAGCATCACCAGGATCAATTGGCGCCCTCGATTTGGATACTGTGTTTTGTTCCTTTTCAACTTGCAGCTGACGTTTTTTAAGCATCTTTTCTTTTTTTCTTGATCGCAGTTCAGAAGCTTTAAGAGTCTTGTCATTTTTCCCTGGCCGAAAGACCTTCTTCTCCTCCCAATGTTTCATCAGATCAGGTAAGAGTTGTGCCAGTCCAGGGTTCTCTTGGTGAAATGACTCAACTTCTGTCTGAACTGCATTGTAGTTCGCGAGCAAAGCAAACGCTCGCTCTTCGACAGTTGCCGTTTTCTAAAAGATAGAACAATACATAGTAATGAACATGAATCCAATAAACAAATAATGAGGAAAAAACTTTGCAGATGTTTGATACTGATAATTATGCACATCAGGGCCGTAACTAGGATTTTTTTTTAGGGTGGGGGGGGGAGATATGATTTTGCTACCTCCTTTACTGTAAAATTAGATGGTTTTAAGATGTTGTTTTTGTTTTCACTTAATATTTTCTATCCGCTAAATTTTGCTGCCCAGGGCAGTTGTCCCGTCCCCCTTCCAGTTCTGGCCCTGCAACATTGATATAAAATTTATGCTTGTATCAGATGGATAAATTTCAGTATTGCCAATGGGTAGGAATTTTTTTAATAGAAGCAATTTTCATTTTGGGTATACAATGATAGGTTTTGGAGCCAGGGTTTACCTAGACCACATCGCCATATAAAATTAATATGGCAATATCACTGTCCTTCTGAACATTGGTGCCTCAATCATAGGTTTAACTGTACTTGCATCTCATAAACATTTCTGTGAAGAATTTCTAACGAATTGGTACTTGCGGGAACGTGTTCTGAGTGTATGAGTGGAGCACAGTTTTGTTGTCAAAGTTATGCACATCTTGTTATATTGGTGCTGCCATCTCACTTTTATGTATGACTGTGAAATACAATGATGAGATAGGCTGCATTACATAAACTTTGTAAGAGTACCACTACAGTAAGAGTAGTAAAAGTGCAATACATCAACTTTGTAAGTAAGTTGAATGTTTATAAAGCCGGGATTGTACTACAAAAGTCTGATAAAGTTCTTTTATAAAACTTGAAAATACCATAGCTGCCAACTTTTGAAAATGAAAATTCGGGAGATTTTCACGCAAACCCATATTTTATGCTAAAACCACTCCCTAGTAAATACAATAGGGATTTTTCCAAATAAAATAGGGATTTTCCAAACATAAAAGTTAAAGCGTAGGGACTAAAATCCCTACTCAAAAACTGAAGTCAAATTAAAATAAGGATTTTACACACATGGAAGTTAAACCCTTGGGAATAAAATTCCTACGCAAAAGACAAGTGAAATTGGAGGCCAAAACTTCAATGATGTAAAAATAAATATTGTGTTCAATCAGAAACGCTGTGAACAAACATTCTGCGCCAAAATCATCGGAAGATGAAGGAAAGCACCGTCAATTTTTGAAGAACACTGACTTTTTGTGACACTTGCTTGATGTTTTTTTTTTTTCATTTCACGTGAGTGATGATGTCAGTCTTCCCATGACCGATGTTTATGTCTGTAACACAACTTGCACAAAAAGGAAAAGTCGGCCCTCTTCTGGAACGTTTGATGAAAGGAAATTCATCGGAATAAGTATCTTTAAAATTGATTAAATATGTTTTTGCTTATCATTATTCATGCTTTGTTATATCGCACGTACGTAACTTCAACAAAAGAAATTTTGACCATATGCGCGTCACTATAATCTTCAATTATTATCCAGGACTATTGGCTGCTAAGCCATTTCCCTGCACGATAAGACAAACAACTTTCTTGTTACCATCAGAGGGTTTGTAAAACTTCCTTAAAAAGAGAATTTACCCATTTACGACGTGTGACGTCATTTCGAAAGGGAAAAAAAAGAGGCTTCATGCCCCACAAGAAATTGCTTAGGGATTTTTTTCATAAGCGGGGATTTTTTTTAATGAAGTAGGAAATTTTTAGGGACAATTAGGGATTTTTGTGATTTTTGTAAAAATTCGGGAGATTTAAGAACTTTTCGGGAGGTCGAGCGATGAAGCTAAAATTCGGGAGATTCCCGAAAAATTCGGGAGACTTGGCAGCTATGAAATACAACCAATAAGACTATTGGTTACAGCAAATGTAACCAATATGCTTTTTTCAAGTTTTGTAAAAGAATTTTTTTATAACTTTTATAATGTAAGCTGTCCTAGGTCACAGAGCATCATTACTACTAAACCACACATGCACCTGTAAATATGCCTCCAAGAAATTTCTAATGCATTGATGCATGTGGGAAAAACTTACATGTTCAGCGAAACTACTGATTATGAGTGAAATAAAATAGCAAAATACATAAGAGCAAAATTTTTTTAATGAATTTTGACACGATAAATAAGCACCATCTGACAAAACAAGCAAAGTTCTTTAAAGTTTTATCAGAGTCTGACTCAAAGAAGTTTGTGTAATGAGTTCAACTGTAATCACTTGTGTGTGTCATGTCATATAATTTAGTAAGTATATATGGCAGAGGCATGTGTGGGAAGGGGGAAGCATAAAGTGGGCCTGCGTCTCCTTACACACAAACATGCATAAAATGATAAAAAAGTGGTTTTTTTTCAAATTGAAACATTGTGAAAAAAACCTCTTTATGACGTTTTAATAAATTTAAAAGGCTTTTATTAAGGTTAATAACCCAAAATTTCTCTAGAAGAAATTCCCCTGTGCCCTCCCCCCACCTTTCAAACTTCAAATTCACCAAATACATTAAACATAAAAAAGGAAGAGAACACCAAAACATAGTAATTACAACTTACGCTACTCAATACTTCTTGCCAATTTTTGTCTTTCATCAAAGCGGCTTTACTGATATCATCAACATTTAATTTCTAAAATAAAAATAAATAAATAAAATGAATTTTTTTTAATTCCAAATACAGTAAAGATTTAAAAAAACCAGTACAGCTTATAAAGAGAATCTTGCTATAACAAGTGATTGTGAAGCATATAATGTTAAAAATACAAAAAATATTCAGTTATAGTGTTGTTAATATATTGGAAATCTTTCGCTATAAAATTTTAAATTATAAATAACATAAAAAATATTCTTGATAACAGTAGTTTTTCTTTTCTCTCTTAAAACATTAAACTAAGGATGACACATATCATCGCAGATGCTACTCATAAACATTAGTCTGAGGTACTTCCAACAAAGACGTAGAAAAGTCATTTTCCACCTATTCTTCGAATTTTTAGTCCTTTCCGCCATACACATATGGTATGTGAGAACTATATTCAACTGTTGTCTCTACCACTGACTAAGTGCACACAGCTGGTACAATGGACAAGTATTACGTAAATTTTCCTTACTACAAGGTTTTTGCGGACTCTGAGAGTAAAAATTTTGGATACAATTAAAGTTTTGACTTCGCCAATCATTCAGCACTTGTATCTCACCATTAAATTGAGATATTTTAATGAAATTGGTGTTACCTTATAGGATTTTTTCTGTTCTTTCTGAATATGTGTTTAAATTGAGTGCAAATATTTCAGAAACTTCACAACTTTTGGTTTTTTTCCAGACAATAAGTGACAATAATGAGAGAAATGAAAAACATATTCCACTTATGGACAAAAAATTAGAAACAACAGAATCATTTCAAAACTTTCAAACAGAAACAAAAACAGTTTCAAGATATTAGAAAAATATAACATACTTTCATCATATCTATTTCAGAAAGTAGTTTTTCTGTCTTTCGCTTATATTTCTGTTGTTGCGACTCATCGCCACTATTGAGTTGAAAGAAAAAAAAGTTACTTTCTCAGCCATATATAAAAATTAAAAACAATCAGTAATAAAATATCGCAATCTGCCGACAAAAATGAAATTACATCTGACATGAAAATATGCAATTCTGAAGGATTTTAACCTGTTGAGCACGAATATTGCAATGGAAAAGTTCTATTAGCCTTTTACTTGGAGATATTACCATGCAAAGTGTTAAAAAAAAGTATTTTACGAGCTGTGTCTGCAGACAGTAATGAAATTGCCACCATGAAAGACTGACATCAAAATACACAATCCCAAATAATTTACTTTAGCCAACTTTCTACGAACCTTTTGCCAACCCTGTATATATACATATATGCTTATATGCTGAACGTTACCATGGGATGGACGGTGAGACAATCAGCTAAGGGGGCCATTCAAGTATTACGTATGTAGATTTTCAGCCATTTTTGACCCCCCCCCCCCCCCCGTCAGCAGCTTAGAATATTTCATATCTTCAAAAAGAGTGGTTGATGACGTAAGCAACCTTCAAAACCCCCCGCCCCTCGATGCTGACGTAATACTTGAATGACCCCCTTACTTTAAATTGAAATAACTTACTGTTTAGTTTGGAGACCCTTACTAATTTTCACTCGTTTATTTATCATTCTAACTTTGGCTTGCTTCACATACTTCCTCATAGATATAATCTGAAAATGGGAATAAATAAATAAATATCACTCTAATATAAAGTATAGCGGTATAAACGATGCAAAACTATTAAAATAATGAAATTCACCACATGAACGTGACACAACATTTAAAAGCGAAAATTTACTTGATTGTTGATTTTAATTTTCTCCATCGAATAAATTATACGAGTGACGATGTTCTTATAACGTTTTGAACGGCTTTTCTCAGTTCATAAAACGTGATAAACGTAAACAAACAGTGCTTGGAGCTGTGTTGCCAGATCCTTAAAACTATTACCAGCCAAAATCCTCAAAAAGTAACCCAAAATATTTGAACTTTATATGGTCAGCTCTTTGCTACTGGAATTTGAGATCTGTGCTCACGCTGCCATCTATGTAATAATCGTTTATGAACTTTATTAATGAATCACAGGGGAAAAAAAGTAACTAAAGACTAAAATTGTAAAGACTTGTGCTGCTATCTATTATTTCAAAAACAATCAACTATTTATTTTTCAAAGATGGCAGGAAATTCTGGAAATGAGGGTTTTTTTCTCGTTTTTAAATGTGTTTTGTCCAAAACCATGCACAAGGGGCCAACGGGCAAGTAAGCCCAAACAAACCTTGGCCCCTTATTTATTCCCTTAATCCTTTAAACCCTTATATATTCTAGAAACCTTGCCTTACCATGCTTTCCAATGAGAAACATCCTAGTTTTTAAAAAAACATTTAAAAATTTTCTGTTCATTTTACAGGAACTCAATTTTTTTCACAAATTCTGTGTATATATTTATATAATTGAACGGGAGCTTTTACAATTTCAGTTGTTATTTGTTTTCGAATATTAACTTCAACAACATGGAACCTTTTGCAAAAATAACCAAAATTTACCCATATCTTGTGCACACAAAATTTCTTCTCGGCATTTTAATTTTTAAAAAATTCTTCCAAAGCTTGTAACACCTCAGTGCTGAGAGAGAGACAATATTTTAAGACACTTGAACAGTCAATGTTAAAATTATTATTTTTTAAATATTAAAATATTGTAGAAATACCTCTAGTCCAGTTAGAACAAAAACTCGAACACAGACAATTTTAAATTCAATGTGAAACTGTGTTTTTTGTCGAATTTTCATATACACTTACCACTTTAAAAGAAAAGTAATAGGTACAAAATAAAGAGGAAAAAAAAACAGCCCAAGTGATCATTTTATAAATACTATGCCGTCCTGCTCCAGGATGGGAGACCATAGTGCTTGACACCGAACAGCTCTAACACCAACCCCCCCCCCCCCCCCATCAAGCACTCACAAGTTTGAAATACTGCCGAGTAATATTATGTAGTCAATCAGACTGGGGAAACTGCCCCAGGCGCCAAAGTTATTTAGGGGGCAGCAGTGAGGGGGGGGGTGGCTGAATCATGTTAGCCCCGGACAGAAAAAAATCCTAGCTACGGCCCTGTCAGAAGGTGCTCGAACAACTCAGAACTGATTCAGAAATCAAAATTCCTCATGTAAAGCTTAAAACGAATGCTCATGGGCCTGAAAGTTCAAAATGCCCCCAGATCTATCATAATGATGAACGAAACAAAAAGGCAAAATAAACAATTAAAAGAAAAAAAAGCCTATTTTAATTAATCATATTCCCATAGACATTAACGGGATACATTGAATTTTTAAAATAAATTGAAGGCACTGAACTAAGAACTTATGACAAGTTGCGAGTGAAAAATGTTCTTCCCTTTAAAAAATAAATTAAAAATATAAAAACCCCTATATAAGGATAAGGTTTTATCTTTCCCCATTATCGGATCATGCAGATTACCTGAAGATGTATTAAACAGTCATGGTGCTTGAATTTATTTAGTTATTAATATTTTAAAAGAATTTGATCCGGCAAAACACACGTTAAGTATGGGGAAAAGAGCAGTTTGTTTGGGCTTACTTGTCAGCCCATAGGATTGCCACAACGACTTGGTATTACGACACCTCTGTGGTATTATATGAGTCAAAATTGTTTGCATTTTTATGTCAAAAAACATGGCAGCTCGCTTATTGGATTCACAGCCAAGCCATTAATTTAATGTTCCTGACGATATGGCTGATACAGGCTACTATTGATATAGCAAACTCATTGTAAAAAGAGCCAGTTGAAGAAAAATCTCACCAATGATTATCCAGATAACACTGACAAGTACAAAATAATCTATAAATGTACATCACTGATGTAAATATGGTCGGTTTTGGCTCACTGTAGTTCCACCTATAGCCTCTTGAATAGGGCTCCTCCTTATCAAGGCACCTTAGTTTCACCTGAGACCTATACAGCCATTGAGCTTATATTACTGGAGGGAGTATGACATCAGCGGTCTCTGCCTTGGCAGTGCTGAGAACGGTGTCACCAACCGCCAACATTCATTTGTCGATCGTGGATCTTGTGACGTCGACACATGATCTCGGTAAAAACACACAATCTCCCATTATTTTCTAATGCCATAAAATAAAAGTTTAAAACAATAAATGAAAGAGATAAAAAATTTCAGTATTAGTGAAATATAATTCCAGAATTTATGAAAGCGGTAATTCTAGCATTAACGAAAGATAATTCCAGATTGATGAAAGTAATAATTTCAAAATTAATGAAAGCAATAATTACAGAATTAAGGAAAGCGATAATTCCAAAATTAATGAAAGATCATTTCTCTCTCAGCATTGATGAAATAGATAATTTAGCATTGATTAAAGCGATAATTCAAAAATTAATGAAAGAGAATTACAGAATTAATGAAAGAGAATTACAGAATTAATGAAAGAGAATTCCAAAATCAATGAAAGAAATAATTTCAGCATTAATAAAAGCTATAACTTCAGTATTAATGAAGGAAACAAATCCAGAATTAATGAAAGAAATTGTTCCAGAAGTAATGAAAGAAATAATAATTAATAAAAGAAATAATTCCAGACTTAATGAAAGAAATAATATTAATAAAGGAAATAATTCCAGAATTTATGAAACAAAAATTTTCAGCATTAACAAAAGAAGTTATTCCAGCATTAATGAAAGAAATAATTTAATATTTTTTCATCTTCAGATGAGTTCTCTACCCTTTTTTTTTTAATCCTTAAAACGCAATATTTAGAGACTGAACTGTACATTTCTATGGGGAAATTGCCGGGCAGGAACTGTGTTTTCACCGAGTCACATGATTTCCTTGCATTCGATGTTGACCCTATTGCAGTGGCTCGATGTATACGACCCTCACCTATATTATTTCATACTGTGAAAAATGATTTTTCCATGAAGAGTTTACTGTCATCTAGTTTTCAAAAATTATACTAAATGGTTTATTTTCCCTTACAAATATCAGAAGGCAGCGGCTGTTGTATAATTGGTTTCATTTTTCTGATACTGTTTTTCCATCTGCTGACAGATGGCACCAAAGTTCCTCATGTTTAGACTTGAATTAAGACAAGAGCTGTGCCAAAAAAAAGAAACTTGGTGCCTGACCCCAAAATTTAGCAATTTCAAATTTAAACTGCTAAAAAACTTCAACGGTCAGTAAAAATCAACTAAACATCTTGAACTCAAAGAGGGAGGTGGCATAGTATGTTGATGGGTAGGTAGTCACCTTCATTCTGGGTACAGCTCTGGTCCAGTTGAGAGGGACCTCTCTGCTGTGGAGTCCTACTAATGCTCTAAAAGCACAGCCACACATTCTTTTTCTCAAATGTTTCACATGTTTCTTTCATGGCCTCCCACATCCTGCAGTGAGCCCCCTTAAACTGGAATCTTCAGCGGGAAACTGCCCAAAACTTTTTGATCTACCATACATGCGCTTCAGAATTCTTTTTTTCTTCTCATCCAACCAACTTAAATCAACATATGCTGCAAGCATATGTTGCCAGCATACTTTGATACCCATGTAGCTTCAGCTGCTCTCACCCCGAACCAATAGTTCCCAAAGTGAACAATATTGCCCCATTTGGGAAGCACTTTGGAAATAGTGCACCCTCCTATAAACAAATGTGTTTGGGTGAAAATTCACTCATACACATTGAAAAGAAATGTAATCTACGACTTCCATTCATAAGGGGCCATTCAAAGAGGGAGTTTTGTTGTTTGAGAACTATTTTGTGTCCACTCAGCACTCACTTGGTTGTCTTTGAGTGATTTCCTGGACTCCCATATATAAGAGGATACATGGTCTTTAAACAAGGGGGGATATGGTTCAGCGAGGGCGTGTATGGTGATCGGGAGGGGATTGTCTACTTTTGCCTATGCTAATGATGTAATTTTTAGTGAATAGCTGATCACTACTTCTTCCCTGCACCTCTGTACCATCTATGCTACTGTATAACGTGGATGAGAAAACATGCTGCAATGATTCATGGGACGGACAAGCTAAGAAACTATTACCGTGTAAACAATTTTCTTGTAAGATGGAAAGCTGTGACCACCCCTCCCCCCCAACTGGTTTGTGTGAAGGTGGGATATTGTAAAAGAAGCAAACGTTTGGTTTATTTTTTTTTTATTCCCCTGAAATACTTGATCACAGGAAAAAAAATGCACTCTGAAAAAAATTGATAATCGTTAGCTAGCACAGACCACACACATCCACAATAATTCCATTAATCGCATCAATAACTGAATAGGAAAGAATTACTTCAAATTACTTAAATGGTTGTTTTAAGCAACCGTCTTCCCATTGACTGATCAACATTTCTGGAATTTAGAAAAACCATGATGAAGAAGACGAGAGCCCCTAATGCTCAGTAAATTCGTCCTAACTCCCAACTGCAATCTATACCACTCCTTTAATTGATGCTTAACTTAAACCACAAGCTAAAAATATAGTATGTTTAGTCTATAACCATGTGGGAAAAACTTCCTGTGCAAACATAACAAAGTTCATTACAGCAGTGTCAGGTGTAGTATAATCAAATAATATATTGTTACAAAAGTTATGTGAATAGTCCTTATTTATCTCTTATTATGTCATTCTCATCTCCAAATAGTCATTATCTTATGTAGTTAAAATTAGTCATCTCTGTAAATAGTGCCAAGTTGCCAACAAACTTAATGACAGCTCAGATGATTCGGCAATGTGATAGTGCCAAGAGAAACGAAAATATCACGAGAGCCATGGAAAATGTCCTAAAAGATTTTCTTTTGCCTATATAGAGCACCGCCAAAGCGGAACAAGAAGCAATTTATTACGTTTTTTTAAAAACAAGATCTCTTATAGGAGAAGCCGCTCTCTGCTTAACATGTTTCTTTAATCGCTTCCTGTGAATATGTGTAAACAGCTGTTCTGTAAAATAAATCGGTGTTGTTCTTGGCATTGCTTTGTGCTTTGCGATCTCGAGTGTTTGTGAAAGACAATATTCATAGCAATGTAATATTTTCTTCCAATATTTTATTTTTTTGCGTCTGGGAGTGCCATACAGAGTTTCTGCCCCCCCCCCCCCCATATACAACTCTAATCCCAATTTGCGTTACGAGGTGGGAAGCAGAGCTGACAAAATTTTGCTAATGGGGGGGAGGGGGTAAAATAGCTAAAAATCTGTTGACGTAATACTTGAATGGCTCCTTATACATTTTGCCAGTTTTTTTTTTAATATCTTGAAGTTCATATTTTAATTATGTATATGTCACTTTTTGAACTTGTTTTGACGCCCTGTGCACAGGTAGCACTGCCCTAAAACCACCATCAACATGCCACTGTGGTTCAAATCAAAAAATTTATTGATAAACACTCAATAAGGCCTTGAAACAACATGGTTTTAGATCACTATATACAAGGCCATAGCGAAAGAGGTTAGATATAAGAGTTATATAGAATAAAATGCTTAAATCTTACTATCTTATTATAACTACAAGTATCACTTAGGCCCATCTCAGAAAGAAATCTGACTATGGTCCTGACTATCACAGCTCAGTTATTAGCAGTAATGTAGTATTTTTAAAAGGACCTGAAATTTTCATAAAGAGAAGTTAGCAATAATTGTTTCACCCTCACACAAAAATTTAAGTCTTATTCATTCAAATGATTAGTGGTTTTTGTGATGCATCATATGGACTTGTGTTCATTATGTGAGTAAGGATAAATTACTTTTATATTCATCCAACCAGATCATCAATTGAGCATGGCAGAGAACTTGGAACTACTCTATTAAACATCATTCATTGCCCCAAAAGAAAATTTAATTACATAAGCAGACAGAATGAATAGCACCTATATTAAATAAAAGAAAGCAATTAATTAATACTAACAGCAGCAAAAGCAATGAGTAAGTAACAGTTTATTTCCCACTAATTACTAAGAAAAACGTCCACAAACTGAATTTTCACTTAGTTTAATTATGCACAATATATTTTATTTGATTATTGTGCTACAACATGAGAGAATTTCACACAGACACCAAATTCTAATTTAAACATTTCATAACTTTTAAGTAATTGTAATGACAAGCATTTCATAACTCTACATTGTGAAAAATACACACAAAACTGTTTCACACACAAAATTTTTTTCCTCCATAAGCTTTATCTGCACAAGCAGGGTTATTCTAGTGTGAAGATTACATTGGGGAAGTTGAATGATTCAAGCAATCAGTACATCCGTTGACTGTTTCATGGAACTTGTGTTAGAATCATTGTGATATTACCTTAAAATTTTAACCAAATAACTACAAATTAATTAGCCTTTTTGTGCATTAATTGACAGTAGTTTGTGTGTTATGGAAGTTGATGAATTCCATTAAGAAAGGAATTCTTTCCAGAAAAATCTATGGTTTACAATAGAAGAAATAAAAAAAAAGCTTTAATTAATAATTGATATACAGGGTGGATGCTATCAATTGCTCAATAATTACACACGATTCCTTGTGGAAAACTAATATGGAAAATTGTTTTCAGTTTTTTGATTTGACCAATGATTATGGAGCTATAATGCATCAAAAATTGATGACGTCATCCTTGAATCCTGTCAAATTCACTGAACGTGCACCAAACGTATAACTTGGTGTTTTTAAACTGATAGCAATGATACAACCCTGAGCATAATAAAAAAAACTAAAGCTGGACAAACCAGTTTTTTTCCCTTGTCCTTCCCCTCAAAAAATTTGGCTTAACAGTGAAGCAAAAAAAATTACCACATTTTGGCAAAAAAGTGTTGATTTTGGGAAAACAATTTTTTCAATAGATCTAGTTTAGCTAACGCTTCACTAATGTTTTGATAAATTTTCCAATATGCCGAAGGTAAACACATAATAACAAAAAGCGCCAATAGTGAAAGAAACTAACTGAACTTGGCTTCTAACAGGGTTGAATATTTCAGTTCATTTTGAATTAGTGGCAACCAGCTGCATGGACAACATTTTTCTCATTGGGTGTTTGGTGCATAACTGATGGTTAGAAAACTGACATATATATCACAAAATTTCAAAAAGTTATAAAGTTACAAAAAGTTCAAAAGTTACTCCCTTCATATTCGTCCAATCCTAAAATGAAAGTGCTTTTTCGTATTAGTTTTTCACAGGGAATCACGTGTGTGACTATTAGGCAGTCGAAAGTATCCACCCTGTATATCTGTTGGTTTTTGAGATTGTATGCTCTCATGAATTTATGAGTTCTTAGAATTTGATTTAACAAAATGCACAACATGTGAAACAGGATGTTTTCCATGAAATGTTCTTAGTTCACGAGTGGGAGTGGACTGGAAAATACATTCAATTTGTTAAAACAGTGTTGAATGTAATAACTTCCCGTTAAATTTTGATACAACTACAGGTTGATAAAAATTTAGAAAAACCAATATTGTATTAGTTAATTTGAAACAACTGGTATACAAGTGAAATAAAACATATTTTCTGAATAAATAACTTCAACTACAAAACAGCTTAATATTTTTGAACAAATTATGGGATCAACTTTGATACTTCCACAGATAATTTTTTTAAATCATAAAAAAAAATGTATCATACAGAGAAAAACACAATGCAACACAAAATAAAAGGGGTCATTGGCACAAATCAGCTGTATATGAGCTATAACAGGAGCAATTCTAAAATGCATAATATCACATATTATACAATCTGGATTCATCAGTTTTCTTCCCCAATCATTTGGCAGTACTTAATGAATGAAAATTGTTATAAAACTCACATAATAGTATTTATACTTAATTTGATTTTGTTTCATTAGAAGTATTTTTATAATGCACTGAAATTTCTGAAATAGCAATGCTCAAGAGACCAGCGAAATGTATTTTTGTAAAGGAAATATTATAGATGCAATATATCAACACTGAAAAGTGCATCAGGATCAGAGAGTAATACTGTTACATAGGTGATTGTAAATTATTGTTATAGAGGGTGTCCAAGGGCATCAAAAGTATTTCAAATCTGTGGGTGCCTGTCTTGAACTTTCTACAGGAAATTTCGCTTTCTGAATCAATTCTGGGCGCTAATTACAGTGCTACAGCACTCATGTCTCTGAAACCACTCAGGGTATCATTATATAGGATTTTCACTATAATTTTTCCCCTTTTTCATAAAAAATCAGAAAGACTTTAGGGTAATTTAGACCATGGAATAGTCAATCTTGATATTAATAATTTAGACCAATTCAAAATGAGGTGTCCCTCACTTTACACAATTTTGCTATAACACAACTTCGAAAAATTACTTGAAAAAATTGTAGTTGCATAGTTGAAATCTATCTGATTTGAGGATGTAGATCAAAAGTTCACAACCTCCAGTCCACAGACCACATGCGGCCTACCAAAGATGCTCCATCCGGCCCACACAGTTTTCTCGTAGAAAAGTATTAGTACTAAAAGCTTCCTTCAGAAAACTGTCAAAGGTAAGTAAAGTTGCGAATTAAAATAAAAAAAATTATCAAAGGTATGACAAAGTTGCCAATTATCATTAAAATTGCTGAAAAGTCACCAATGGTAGGGAAATAGAGGGGCTACTGCAATATATTAAAATGTAATTCATCAAAAAATATGTATGTGTGACAAATACAGTCAACCCCCCGTATTCACGATTTCCATATTCACATTTTTTTTTTCCTTCATTGGAATTTTTTTTGGAACACTTAGAAATCGTATCAGTGTTCCAATTCATGTGTTTTGTTTACAAAATTTGAGTTGTGCATATTTAGGATGTCTTGCTAATGACATTACCTTCATCATTAGAGCCGTGGCAGTTCCAAGAGAGAAACAGTCACCTCGGGTTGGATTAACGTTTGGCCACAATGTGTGCTAGAGCCAACAGAAGAGACTATAAAAGACATTGTCACGTTAGTGAAACAGGTGGGTGGAGAAAGGTTCAATGATATGGATATAGAGGAAATCGAACAGCGAATTAATAGCAATTCAGAGGTATTGACCGAGGAGGAATTAATGCAGTTGACTGCTCCTGAAACTGAAGCGGTCCCAGATAAAGATCAAGATAAAGAAGTAGAAGACAAGTTCAACATGAGTAACATAGAGGAAAGGCTTTGCACGTTCAAATATGCAATAGATTGTTTTCATGGCATAGATAGACCCTCTATAGCAGCGGTTCTCAACCGGGGCTCCGTGTGCACTTCCCAGGGGCTCCGCGGCCACTCGAGAATAATAAAATGAATTAATAAATTTGATAAACAAACAAACAAAAGGCCTAAAGGGTACCGCCATATAAATAATATACTAAAAAGGGCTCCTCAAGTTAAACAGGGCTCCACCAGGGAAATTATTCACTGAAAAGGGCTCTGCGAGTCAGAAAAGGTTGAGAACCGCTGCTCTATAGTATGCTCTTCACATGCATGTAGAAAAATTGGTAGAGGAAGTCTTATCAACATACTCCAACATACTTGATGATATGAAGAAGAAACGGCAAACAGAAATCACAATTGTTCTTTCAGAAAACATCGCCAACAATCGCTGCACCCTCTTTTACATTCCCTTATAACTCTGCATTACCCTGTTCTTCTCATGGCATTCAATAAACAAGATATTTGTTTATTAATTATCATCCCAGGTTCTTAAGGAGAGAAAAGATGCACATTCAGCAGAACTAGCCCATTCATCATTCGATTAAGGACAGATGTGAAAATTTAAAATCAAATTTATTTATATAGAATAAATTCAAGAGATTCATTTTGAATAATTAATTCTTTTCAAAAATTTATTTTGCATCTGGAAGTAATTTTTCATCCTTTTGGAAGAAAAAGTAATACGAGAGACACTTAGTTAATACCACAAAATAATTTGACATGGAATCGAACATAGGTGTAGTTTTTGAAAAGTAATATGAATGTAAAATTTATAATAAAAATCACTTTCACTGAAAAAAACAAATAGCAAAGTGTTAAAACAGTTGCAATACACTATATTGCAACTGTTCAATGTGTTTTGTATACAATATACATTGTACTACAACTTGTGAAAAATTTACAAGTTATGTACAGAGAAATAGAAATGTCATGAAACTATGAATTTATGGCAATACACATTCAATGTCATATGAAAACTCTTATTTCGCTTCAGAAAAACAAACTATTTTTATAAGATATTATGACGAGCATAGCATCGTGTTCAACAAAGTTCATAATAACAAGGAAATATGCTTTCTTAACAAAACATTGATAAATGCTGTTATAAATATAAAAATACATAAATAAAATTGGCTATCAATTTCTTTCTTGTAAATAGCAGCTAAATGAAGAGGATTTGAATGAACAAAAGTAAACAAGTGTTTATAAAGATTTCTTTATAAAAAAGTTTTTTCTCTAATTACTGACAAATTCACGTTACTTTTAGAAATTTAATGTCAATCAAATGACACACACACACAATTTGCATGAGAAAAGTTGCATTTCATCAAGTGTTAAAATTCATGACTTATTATAGAATACTAAATCATAATCTACTCGTATTACTATCAGACGCCTAATCTCAGGCACACATGGTGAACATGAATGGCAGCATAAGGGAGCTTAAAATTCATAGAATATATGCACACATTTTTCTCAAAAGTAGGTTTTATTCAAGTGCATTTGAAAAAAAATAGCAGTTTCCAAAACAGTTTTCAAGTGGTTAGTATTTCACAGAATCAGAGGATACAGCTTTAACTGGTAAAAAAACAGCAATATGATTTCAGAAACATATTATTTTTTATATGTATATTATGCCTTTTATGCCATACTGGGGAAAAAAGGTCTGAAAAGTCTTTATATATTATTGATACTCCACTCCCCCATTTGAGTTCAAATATAAAATGAGTTCATATTTGATTAGATTCAACTGGTACTATAAACAACTGCACAAAAAACAAGATAAATGGTACAAGTTGAAAACATCATCATTTGCAAAATAGGCCTATGCACAAACAAAAAAGATGTGTTTTAGAACATCATAATAAGTATTAGTAAAATTGACACACATTAATTTTTTTTAAATTTTATCAGAATTAATTTCTTTAGCAAAAAAATAGAAATCACATTTCATTAATTTGACAAAGACTTCTCACTAACATTCTTATTGCTTGGTTCAGGCGTGCTTTTGTCAAAAATATCAAACTACCTTACTAGAGGTGAAAATCACATTTTGTTTGCTATCATCATATCTATAGAAGTCTAAACTGATATAACTTAATTTTTCCTGACAAAAGCTAGGAATGTTACTCATGGAACTGAGCAGGGAGAAAGGAAAATATCCCAACTCTACTGCAAGCCTATTTACAGTCGACGCTCGTTACAGTGACCATTCCATTACAACCACCGGTAGGATAAGTCCCAAATGTTTTCATATAATAAATGTATGTTTTCCTTTCGATATAACGACCTTCCAATACAATGTCCATTTTTGATGGGATGATGGGGGGGGGGGGGTTCGTTATCATAATGAGTGTTGATTGTGCCAACCAATTTTCCCAGCATTATCTGGCATGCCGTAAAAATTGGGGAAACCAGCTTTTTGAATGTTTGAGTCTGATTCATTTCTTGCATGCTGAGAAAAACGTGTGGTGTAATAAAGATCACTGAACATGTTCAACGGACTGATATCAATTTCTATTGAATGTATTAGAATAAAATATCAGTTTTTCCCTGTACAGCAAATGTGTTGTCAGGAATTTTGTAACGATAATGAAAATTGAGGTAATAAATTGAGCTCTAATTTAATTATTGTTAACCTAATATGGGCACTACATTTTTCTCTTTTTTGCATGTTCACAGATTTCAGAATTATGCTCATGCTTCTGTATTGTAAAATCATGTTTTCAGTACAATTATTTTTTAACTCTGATTATTCAAATTTTACATATATTACAGAGGAATGCATAAATAATTTCTTTCATTCAAACTGAGCACAACTTCTGTCTATTGCGATGTGAAATTTAAAACCAATTGTGTTGTGCCAGAAGTGTAAGTGTGTGTTTCTAACAGTCTGAGAGTGTACATAGTGGTTTTCTTTTTGTGGGAATTTTTTGTGCCGCCATCTATATGCATAAATAATTTGCAATTCTTCTTACATTTCTATTTAATCAACCTCGACAAATAACTTGATAGCCAATAATTTTGCTCCTTTAAGCAGCTTAACGGAAAAAAAAATCACTAAACCCCCCCTTAAAAACTATATCTTTTTTAAAATGAAATAAGCTTTTTTTCCTATTTCCAGCAAATGAAACTAAGTGAGTATAGGGAGAAGTGTTCCACTGAGAAATCACCTTTATAAAATATCTGGAGTTGTGAATGCTAAAATAAGAGGCTTTTAAGGAGGCAAGATATCTCGCCAATGTGGGTTAAAGGATTAATAAATAAAGATTTCAGCGAAAGCAAACAAAGTTTGAAACAGCCAAATGTAATTCATAACATATAAAGGGTCCTATAAATGCAGACATTGAACATTGAAGGACCGGACACACCCCCAAATGCAGACAACAGACAAGCCCCAAATCAGAAAACTCAATTGTTTTTTAGCATCCAAATAATTAAGAAATTCTGAATCTGACTCAAATATTCAGGCATGCCAGAAAATATGAATGCTCCCGGCATACAGGTTTCCCCTGCTGTTTCCTAGCATTCCGGCTAATGCATTGGAATATAGTTACTAAAACTAAATTTGTCATTCATTACCTGGTCACACGTAATGAATGATCTTACAGGTCTTTGAAGCACTAAAGGTAAAAATATTAACTTAATGTTATATTTGAATTGCACAGCCACCATTCATGCTCTGTAGAAATACATACATGCATAATATTTAAAAATGTAAATACTGAAGCACATTAGTAGTCACATTCCACAATGAAATAAAATGAAATAACAAAATAGATTAAGTAACACAAAGAAAGGTCACTGTATTTGAAAAAAATAAAAAATCACTAATGTAATCAAAAAAGATCAGAAATAAGTACTTATATAGTATGGCACCAGTACGGTACAATAAATCTGAAAAAAATAACACATTACTGAGATTTAACAATATCATTTACATAAAAAAAAAAATCAACAGATAACAATAAATACATGTACAACTATCGTAAAGGTGGTTTCTACAAAGATGTACTTAATAATTGCTGTAAATATATTCAATGAATACAGTTATAACAAGAGCTAATTCGCGATCATAATCTTCTAAAACATAAATGACCATAAATTACTTATGAAGATGAGCAGCATTGTATGAAGGCTAAATCTGGAGAGCAAATTTCAATAATTTAAATAAGAGGATTAAAGCAAATTTACTCATCAAAGGACCCAAACATCAGAAGGAACGAGCTATTTACACAATGCACGACACCCTTTCTAATATTTAATCATGAATAACAAATAATTTTGCAATAACAAAATAAAAACTTCATTTACTCAATATGCTTATCAAAATATTTTCATGTAAAAAAAAATTAAGATGAAAATAAATAAATTACTTCTTGCTATAAGTAACAATTGAGCAGAAACTGATTAAAACTCGTAAAACTTGTTCAATTTCACCAACAAATAATTAATATGTATATTACAAAAAAAAAAGCTGCATAAAAATAATTTGATAAACAACCAACTTCAAAATGGAATTTAAATTATCTTGTTGCCACTGTTCAAAATGGAAAAATAAATAGACATATTTCCTTGTCATGTAGTTTCAAAATCGGCATTGCAAAAATAAAATAACTCAACGATTTCATAATTTTTATGTTTTACTTTGGCACTGTATCATGTTTGTTTTATAAATCAGGTGAAAATTTATTTCTGTATACACCTAATACCAAATAGCTAAATTTGGTTTCCCCCAACGTTGATGTGCGAATGTGAGCCCCCTTTATTAAAAATCCCCACCCCATAGCTGCACATGATACAAAATTTCAAAATATGCATTCAATCATAGATACCAGAACCTGGGCCTTTAACCCTTTTTTCCCAGCGTTCTCCAATTAATTAATAAATTCCTCCATTTCTCACACCCTTGGTAGTAAATTTCACTGAATGTGAGTAATAAATTTCACAATGGTCATAGACTCTAGAGCCAGGCATGGCCCAGGCTCTGTTCCATTGGAGGGGGGGGGGGAGATAAGCACATTACCCCAAGGGGTTGGGCATGCTGGAGAAATGGTAATAGACTAGGATTGTGTGTAGTTATCACGCTCATCAAACCAAGAGGTCTCGTCTTTCACAATTGTCCCCCATCTGCTTAACACACCACCAAAAATGATATTTTAGCATGTTTCTGAGTCTCATACATCTGTTTTATCTGTGGCTTGTATATGTCCCTATATTACACCTCAGCCACCTTTTGTTAGTTGAAAGTGAGCCCTTTCCCATTAATTGAAGTGAAGAAATCAAATACTCAGATGAATGTAAAAAAAACTAATTACAAAAACCAGATTTTGAAGTTGGGAAAAGTTCCTAAACAACAGAGAACTATGTTTTTTGATATTATCGTTTCTGGACAACTGATTTTTTCATGGTACTAGTTGTGATCCTGAAACTTGAGAAGATAGGGAACACAAGAAAATCTGTTTTCCAAGGATCAGTGCACTTCTACAAAAAACAAAAGAATAATGAAGAAACTTTTCTTGGTTTTAATCCAAAGAAACAGCAAAACAGATTGGAGACAAATACACATCTTTATAAACCTCTTGCATATCATCTCAAAATGTCTGTTTCTTTGAATAAAATTGTTCTGTAAAAAAACCTGTCATGTCCTTTAATTGAGATATGACTGTTCCGAATGAAAAGGGATTGGAGTAAAATTCTTTTCAAATTTTATCATTTTACTGACATTTTCTTTCTATTAAAATGATTAAAGAAATAATCATTAGATGATGAATTTAGTATTCACATGAAACCTTCATATCAGAGTTTTTTCATTTAATACAAATTATCTAAACTACTTTTTTTTCATTTCAGATATGTTTTTTTATAAATATTTCCCAAAAGAAATTGAGGAATGGATAAAGGAATGGACACACAATTCTTTTTATGCCATAAGAAGATATATATGTGTCATATACATATATCACATTACATAACACATATGCTGTGTACATGAATTAATTTAAATTAACATGAATGAACAATATGCATGTTGCCAGAAGATTATAATTAGCATCACATAGTATAATTAAAATGAAAAACTGAAAATTATAAATTTCTAGTAAACTTAATAAACAAAATATTATTATACTACTCTCGGCCATGTTAAGCTTCATTTTGTGAATTTGATTTGAAATTTATTATGAACAATGATTTATGTAAAGTTTATAAATATTTGTGTGACAAAATTAAAAAATTTGCTTACGTTGTTCTTTCATCAACGGAGAGCCGTCATCAGGACCTCGTGGTCAGAATTCACATGAATGAGTTGTGGAGGGGTGATGTTTACGCCTGGTCGTCCGAAGAGTTTGCCTTTGTATTTGCTGCATCCAAGTGGTCTTTGGATGCGAATTGGGGAGCCATCTGTTGAAAAGCGTGCTCCCCAATGGCTCCCCGATTCGCATAAAAAGACCACTCGGACGCAGCAAATACAAAGGCAAACTCTTCGGACCACCAGACGTAAACATCACCCCTCCACGACTCATTCGTGTGAATTCTGACCATGAGGTCCTGATGACGGCACTCCATTGAAGAGCCGAAACGCGTCAACCATTCGACCAATTGAAATTATTTGTTTTGAAAACGTGGCAATTTTTGTATAAATTAAAACCAGGCAAAGTTTCTAATTTTTGTGATAGGATTATTTATTGTTGGTTTGACATGCTTGTTCTAAAAAAAGTGTCTTTCAAGTTGCGAAGGATAAATAAAAATTAAATATTTTTGGATTGAAAATTTTCTTTCAAAGAAAAAAAATTGTTTTTTGTAGTGTTTGCAAAGCGTAAAGAGCACACATGTTTACACCACAAGTTTATTTCCCAATACAGTACTGTACTTTGCACTAGCCAAACTACTTTCCAACACAGTTTCAAGGTCACGAGATAGTGTGGTGTGACTGCAAAAGATGGGAGGAAGGGAAGTGGTGCTGAAGTATGGAAGAATAAAACACATTTTTCTGGGAAAGAATCGTTTTGTGGCACACAGGAACAAAAGTTTTTGGAATCCTTTTCTGAAATTCCAGGAACACTGAGACAAAATTGGCTATTTGGCGTAGAAAAATACACTATTGGAGCAGGATGACATAAGATCATTTTGAAGCAGTGCAGCAGAATTGTCCCAGAGTTCTCACCCCTGCCCTATAACCATCAAATATAGCCTATGACAATTTGTTTTTGATAGCCCTCTTTGTTTCAGACAGTAAAAATGACTGGAAAAACATTTGAAAATCTTCCTGTTTAAATGGACTCTGCCATGAGATAAGTCTGGTGGCAGAGTCCTGATATTCATTTATGTATGCTATAAAGAAATTTTCAATACAATAAATTTGTGATGAAGCAAATCGATTTCATAATATAGAGAGTGTTTTCAACAGAATTCCATCATACATTTTTTAAAATATCACACATTTGTTGAAAAAAAAGTTTTAAAATTTTTGAACAAAATCATGTCACTTTTTAATAATTTGTTACATTTATAACCTATATATACATCTCCCTTTTTAAAAATTAGAACATATATATTAACTCATATAACGAAAAAATCTCGAAAAATTTCACATTTTTAATTTTGCTAAATTTTTTCAGAAAGCAAAACTTTGAGAAAAAGATCTCTAGCAACATATAAATAGCAGAATATGAAGATAATATATATTAACAAACTTTTATTTAATTCTATTAAAAACATAAAACAATAAAATATTTTGTATACAACAATAATTTAAACTACATCCCACAAAATTGACCTTGTGTGTATATATTCTAGAACCTCTCAGAAAAAATTTGGGCCAAGAGTAGTTTTAATGATTGTTAGAAACATGTTATAAATCTTTTATATGTACATCAAAGGCAAATTGGAATAAAAATGGAATTACGCATCAAATCCTCACAAAGTACCACCAAATTTCCCTTACATACAAAAAAAGGTTTTAAAAACAACAAATAAATTTGAAAACTTCAAGCAACAACTCATATGTACACTCACGATGCCAGAAAACCTTGTGTTTTTTTCACCTTAAAATCGCTGATGTAATCGAAAAGTGAATTATTAATATTTTATATAAGATGAGGCCGATTCAAAGTCTGCTGTACAAATTTTCATTTCACTTCAAGTACAAGAGTATGTTTCGATCATGACTGTGAAAATGATATACATACTTACAATGAATGGCCAAATTTACACAAGACCATGTGGATAAAAAAAAAAGAAAATATTTCCAAAGGCTTCAATTATCACTTGCATGCTTTGATGATGGTCATTCAACTTCTGCTCAACGATAACTCATATTCCTAGAAATTGGGTATCTCAGTATCAACGTGCTTTCTGCTGATACTATAGGCAGGCCATTGTTGCAATGAAAGCTCACCAGGTGTGTCACACTTTCAAATGTTCTGTCCTTTGTACGAACCTTTTTTTCAAAATCAAAGAAAGAAAAAAATTTCAAAAAAAAAAAACCTTTATAAGTGGATTAATTTTTTTTGAATGACATGTAATGCAAATATGAAAAACCATAAAAGTAGTTTGCTAAGTAATCTAATAGCCAGAAAAAACTGGAAATTCTCAATTTCAATTGTACTAAAACCCAACCAATCTGAACCCTGTTCATACGAACAGGGTGATTCTTTTAACACATTTTTTGAGCATTTTGTAAATTGGAACCATTTCTCTATGACAAATGCTTGATAAGATAAAGGCTGAGTTAGGGCTTACAGAACACCCTGTAAATTGTTATACAGGGGCATGGTAGCCCAGGTCGATAAGATACTCGCCTAAAGTACCAAAGGATGTTTAGAGGTGTTGCGAGTTCGATACCCAGTTCGTCCTTGTCAGAAAACTTTCCTGACAGGGGTACAACAGAAACAATGGTATGACAGCAGAAAAAATTGCTACCACAGGGAGTCTTCCAATCGAGAGGTTAGCGCACCAAAAACAAGCCTGCCGTTCAGAATTCGGCAATAAATTGTAGATCCTGGTCTAATTAGCCGTCATGTGCAGAAAATGACCGTGGTGAGACAAAAATGATCAAATTGTTATACTGGCTGGAATAAATAAGAAGAATTGAATGAAGTGAATTCATTGAAACTTTTCTCAAATTTTGAAAAATGTCTTTTTTTTTCAGTTTAGTTTTTGAATTTATTTTAAAAACAGAAACCAAAATTAAATATTAACAGTAGCCAAAAAAAGAAATAATAAATAAAAGTTTATAAAAAATTAATTAATACAAGATAATTATGTAATTGATTACAGAAAAAAATGAATAGAAAACATTATCCAAAGGTGTGCAAGAAGCTTAGTCGTATTGCACTAGGGGTGCAGGATGGAAAAAAGGTTAATACCACCAAACATATTTATATTTTCAGAATTAGGCTATTTTTATGTTCTTGCTGGTGCTGCCATTCACCTTCAATTTTTGAAGTAAAGATAGAAATACTTGAATTTTCATGTCAGTATAGTGTTGTAGGTTTGCCTGCTTTCTGTGAACACTTTTTAAATAGGAGACCAGCTCGCAGTCATGCCTCAAAGTTGAAAAACAGCAGAAAATCAACTTCAGCTGACCAAGGGTATTATACAGTCAAATCTCGTTGAACGAACTGCAAAAGACCAAAGAAATCATTTTGTTATAACGAAATTTTGTTATAAATGAATTCCAGGTATTTGTATTGTTCCTATATAAACTAATCTAGAGTATTTAAAAAGTGTTCGTTAAAATGAGATTTTTGCTATAATGGTATTCATTAAAACGGGAATCAACTGTACTATACAGTCGAATCCCGTTTTAATGAATACCGTTATAGCAAAAATCTTGTTTTAACGAACACTTTTCTAATCCCCCAAATAAGTTTACATAGGAAGAATGCTAGGTAACCTGGAATTCCTTTATAATGAAATTTCGTTATAATGAAGTGATTCCTCCGGTATCTTGGCATTCGTTATCACAGGATTCGACTTCACCACACACCAACTACGCCCACATTGCTATCCCCAGTTTACTTCATGAAAGAAACATGAGTAGCTCTAGAATTTTATTTTGATATTACAATTTGAAGAAATTATATGCCATAGTTTTGCTTACCACTCCTTCAGGATCAACCAGCAGCAAATGCTTCCGAATTCCATTCTGCATACCAGTCAACACATATTGTCCAGGGGAACCCTGTGATTCACGAACTAAGAAGTCCCCATCCTTCACCACAAGCCCTTCACTCTCTTTACGACTAATGGGCCCATGGAACCAAGGCTCTTGCAATAAAACTACTCTGTGATTAGCCAGACCAGCTGGCCACTTTGTCTTTGCTGTAACAACTATCGGATTAGTTGAAGAGCTGTTTCCCGTAGTTGCATGAGGAGGTGGATTCGGTGGCAGAGAATCGCCCAGTCTGTGCCTGGGAGGTGGTGGTGGCTGCTGGCTTTCTATGTTCAATGCATTTTCGAAGTGTTCTAAAAATGAGCAAAGTTTAGTATGGATTTTCCCAGTTCACAAAGTTTAACATTATTTAATAAATTGATAAATTACTGATCAGTGCAAAAAGTACTGAAAATGAAGGAAAAATTATGTGCATATCATAAAAAAAAATAGCCCTCAAAATTTGCTCTGAATGAAATTTTTTTGTTTTCAATGCTGTTAACAATCTTGCTATAACTGGAAGAACTTAAAACTTCCAATATCAAACTATTAACCACCATATCATGTTAAAATCGTAAGTCACCAGACTGTGAATAACAGATGCATCAAATGATCACAAATAAGGTTCAAGAAAATAACCTATTGCAGTGAAACCTCCCATAACTGTCACCTCTGAAGAACGACCACATTTTCTTTTGGAATGCCTCTGAAAAAGAATTTCCCTACAACAGTCATTTTCAGCCATGAAAATGAAGGGAAGATGATACATATCATAAAAAATAGCCCTCAATACTTTCTCTGAAGTAGTTTTCTTCTACAAAAACTCTGTGATCATTAAAATAAGTGTAGGTTCTTCTCTACATCAGTAGTGGTGGTCAGCAAACCCTCATGGTTTTACGAGTAGTTGCTAATGGCTGCACTAAATGCGTTTCAGAAAAGAACAAAGCAGAAATTAGAGTTGAAATATGGCTTGGGAAGTCATTGGTTTCCGTGCATTTGACCAAGGATTATCGGATAAGCACCAATTGAAAATACTGCCCTAGACAAAAAAATAAAAGATACCCGATAGTATTGGAAGATGAACCAGATCTCTTAAAGAATGCATGCCCATGGATACAAGGATTACAGCACAGTACTACACATTTTTCTTCATGTCATTTAATTGTCACTTTTTTTGCCAAAGCCTGATGCATTTGTATCTAGAACTTGACAAAACTTAAAATAGTGATCATAAATCATAAGATTTTTATGCAAAATTCATGCATCTTTAATGTCATGTGCTATGAAATAGCTTCGAATTAGTCACAGTATGCATTGCTGATTTATGTAAAATAATGTATGAAGGTTAGAAAGTAAGTACAGAGAAGTGATAGAAACTATATGGGTTGAACTTAAAAACAAAAAGCATCATAAGCTTATTGTAGGAGTTTGCTATAACCACCCCGAATCAGTATCCAAACTGCATCTCCAAGATTCATGAAGAAATTTTGTACATGTGGAAACATAAGAGGGTAGTAATATTAGGAGATTTTAATTATACAGGGATTGATTGGGAGAACCTATCGACTAGGGATCAATATATGAGAGATTTTCTTAAGTTGGTGCTCGATAATTAATGTATCAGCAGGTATCAGAAGCTACTAGGGGAACTTCTATTTTGGATTTGATTCTCACTAGTTGCGAGGATTTTGTTGAACATGTTTCAGTTGGAGATAACTTTTCTTCTAGTGATCATCATGTTAATGATTTTTTTGTAGCTTCTTTGCAGATAAACAGAACAATAAAAAAACAAGTCTTTAATTTTTGAAAAATCAACTTCAAACATTTGAAGGAAAGGTTAGGGTAATTTTCAGACTCATTGGTATCTGTGGGTGTGGTAAGTCAGTGGGAAGAATTCAGAACAAAACTCTCCTGTTTTGCATGATGTCATACCCTTTGTTCGTAAAAAGTGGGTTTGTTCATTGCACTCCCTCTGGTTCACAGATAATCTGAGTAATCTTTATCTTGAAAAGAGAAAGGCATTCAGAGAATACGAAAGTGGAAGGTCTTTAGGGAATGTGCCAATGAATTGTGTTGGGGCCAGTCGCACAGATTTATGAGAGTAGTGTTGCTGAGAGTATTGTACCAAGAGATTTAAAGCTTGCTATAATATGGTTCCAATATTTAAAAAGGGTAGTAGAGAAGCAGTGTCCAATTATTGTCTAGCTGTGCATATATGTGCTGTGAACATAACGTAAAATCTGCTTCCGTGTAATGCTTGTTATGTGTAATGCTGACATCTGCTGTCAAATTCTATGAGTGAAGTGTAATGATTGAATAATTGTATCGTTGTAGTCTGAGGAGAGATGACTGAATAATGAATAATCTTAAGGAATTCAAGAAGTGTCACATTTCACAGAAAGTCTTGATTTTGTACTTGCATATATATATTTGTTCTCAAACCCTTGTTCCTGTGAGTGTCTACCCATCCTCAAGTCCTCTGTGAAGGAAGGGCATGGATCTCTCCAGGGTCCTTCACCGAGGACTTGAGGATGGGTAGACACTCACAGGAATAAGGGTTTGAGAACAAATAAACAGCTTTACTCACATAAACTAAAAGTACTGCTAAAACTAGAGCAGCCTTCCAAACATACCCCTTTCCTCTTCGAATTCTACCGTCCAAGTTCTTTTAGAATCTTGTTCTTCTCTTCTAACGATCGCATGCCACACATACCTTGCATGCATTCACAGCCTCTTCATAACATTGCCCCCCTCCTCGACAGTTGCATGTCCCAGGCAATGCAGTCCTGAAATTGGTGAGTCCTCCGTACTCCTTGTGATAATGTGTAAGTCTCATGACATAGACCACCCTGAACTTCAGTGTCTTTTGAGAATTCACATCACAACGTAATTCAGTCTTTTTCTGACACAATAGCGTCCTTCCCATGAAGTCTGTACTTTCGGACATCCTCCTTTCCATCATTTTGAACACCCTCCTTTCCATCATTTTGAACACCCTCCTTTCCATCATTTTGAACACCCTCCTTTCCGGCACTTCGTACACCCTCCTTTCCGGTGTTTCAGATTCCAAGGCCATACGAGGTCTCTCTCTTTGAAGTCATGAGACGTTTGCATCGTAGCAAACTCGCATCTTCTCTGAGTTGAGGTTGATCCCATCCCTAGCAATGCGATGCACATCTTTGAGGTGCTCCTGAAATTTCTCTACGTATTCTTTCATACGAAGAGGAGCATCTGGTGGTCATTCAAACAGCAGGTCACTTGACAGACCGAAGATTCCGTCTCATGAGCATCTGTGACTGTGAAACCCAGTGCTCTCGTTGACAGCACTTCTGTAGGCTAGCAAGAGCAGCAGTAAATTCGAGTCTCAGTAATATTGTTACTTTGACACGAACAGCGAGATATGATTCAGAATGGTTCTGTTGAATCTCTCCACCATCCCATTGGATTCCGGATGAAGCGCAGTATAACGTGTCTTTTACATTCCCAGAAGTTTGCACATCCTAAGGAACACAGCTGACGTAAAGTTTCTTCACTGATCGGAATAGATCAGCATGGGGACTCAGTATCGTGGCTCCCAATTTTGCACCAACACTTGTGCCAGCATCTCAGCCTCTCATTTGGAATGGGAAATGCTTCTAGCTACTTGGTGAAACAGTCCATCAGCACAAGCATATACTTGTTACCATCAGGTAACGGTCCTAGGATGAAGCTACGGGTGATATGCATTGGTATATTGTCCGCATTAACCCTGTATGGTCCAGTGTATATTTTAATATAAATGGCAAATACATTTTCTAAAAAAAACTATTATGCCAAATTCTTTTTGTAATATTTGGTTATTTTAGTAAGTACATCTTTCAGTGTCCTTTCAATACAAAATACGGTTATGTAAATACTTTTTTTTATCTAGACAGAGTTGATTCCTTGTTGTAAATCCACTCTAATTAAATTGTTGTGTTGTTGTATTGTTTTAATTAAGAATATGCTAATAGCATTCATTTATATCCTTATTTGAAAAATGCAATACATTTTATGGGAATGAACTACATGAGTTAAGAAATTCCAATTTTTTTTAGTGTATAATCCTAGAGCACAAACAGTAAAACATGGTAATGATAGATCTTGAAAATCATTACCAGGATATTAAATGAGTTTTAATGCGTAGAAAATAAGATTGAGATAATAAGTCTGATCATACTTGAAAAGAAAACTATAATCTTACGTAAATGGAAAGATGTTTCTGATGTTGACTGTTCACTGGGACAAACTGCACTATTAACATAGTCTGTGAAAGACAGAAAGCCCAATCAAAAACACAATGAGCTTGTAAAAATAAAAATCAACATTTAAGCAGTCAAAATAAAAAATTACTGTATTCAAGCAGTTGTTAATTACTGAATAAAATTACTGTAGAATATATTTCTTTATCTTCCAAAAAAATACAAATAGAACAAACTACAAACATAATAAGAGACATAAAATAAAATTAACAGGAAGAAAGGTGCAAAAAACCTTTTGATGAATTATAATTGTATCGACAATTTACATGTAAAATGTGTGATTGCTATAACACGCATCTATTTAGTATATGATTTAATCTGCAATAATTTTCATTACATTTTTACATAACTTAAAAATTTAATATAAAAGCAAAAGCATTCAATGAAGTTAAACAACCGTGAAAATTATTAATTTACATCTACACTCTGCAAAAATAATTATAAAGTTGAACTAAGACAATTGACACTTTTTTGAGAATATATAATGAAGAGTTTGTTGAAAATAATTCTTTTTAAATTTAATAAAAAATGAGCATTGCAGATGCACCAGCTAAAATATAAAATGATTATGATACAGATGGTTGTTTAGAAAGTAAAGGTAATGTACTTAATGTATGGTGGAAAAATCAATGTTTCATTGCGTACGTTGTCATTGCTGACTTTGATTATTAAACTTCTCCCTAATGGTCTTTAGTCATTGCTACAATGAGTCTGGCTTGAGAAATAAAAGTTTATAATGGCGGAGTCAATTCAGAATCCTGCCAACTGTGAAGTGCACTCTGTCATACATTCCGTCAAATATGAATGCACAGGAGATGCCCACAAGGTAACTTTCTATTTATTGGAAAAGAATCAATAAAATGTAATGATGTAGTCCTAGTGAGCTCTCCTAAGGGAGAACCAATGTTCATGAATTCAAAAATTAATCATCTCAGTAATGGAGCCGCATGGATTCATTAAAAACCAAGAAATTCCCAACCTTGGTTGAAGTAAAAAATCACTTCTGGCAAGGCTGTATCAAGAATTGGGGACCAGGAGGGTCCAGTACCGCCAAAAATGTTAGAAAATAACTAACATATATATAGAACTAGCTTACCCGTCACGCGTTGCTGCAATCTCAGAAGAAATGAAATTCAAGCAAATGAAGAAAGGGGAAAAAAATTCAAAAAAAAAAAAAACTATGCCAGAAACCTTCGCGGGAGTGTACTCAACAACTTCCCAAAGTTTCATGGCGATCGGATGAATGGTGTAGTAATGCATAAAGGACAAACAGACATACATACATTCGTTTTCATATATATAGATAACATCCATAAGTCGACTGTTTTATCACTTTGGTTCCCCTAAATATTAGTGTTTTCGCCCTTCAAAATAAGTTTCCAACTATGGTCCTGACCTTAAGGATAATTACTGGAACAGATTAGGCAAAACAAATAAGATATAATGTCGACTGTTTTATCACTTTGGTTCCCCTAAATGTTAGTGTTTTCGCCCTTCAAAATAAGTTTCCAACTATGGTCCTGACCTTAAGGATAATTACTGGAACAGATTAGGCAAAACAAATAAGATATAATGTTGACAAGTGGATGTCCTCCTACTCAGACTCACATAGCGAATTTGGCCATTGCACTTCTCAAGCAGATCCAAGTTGTAGGTTTCGACCAAACAGCATGAACCTTATGGTCAGTGCCTTTTATTTCTTTAACTGAAGAAACATTGGGGCAACACATTCATGACAATTATACAATAAAAACCAAGTTACAATGCGTTTCTGATAGCCAGCGGCTGATTTTTATGACACTGGGGTACAGAAACAAGTACCCAGATCGAATAGACAATGGTGGCAATTACATTGAAAAATAATGCATGCACTTTGTAGCAGGGTTGTTTGGTTTAAACCACCTTGGTTTTAACCAAGTGGTTTTTTTTTCAAAAAATCAAATAAAAGTTGCCTAAATATCATTTTTTTTCCTTGAAAAATATCATATTGGTTCATTATTAGCCGAAATGTTTCATTTTTACCACATTTTATATCCTTGGGGTACATTCTGATAGTATATCTTAAATGACATAAGATTTTATGAGTGGTTTTTTTCAAAAAGTCTCATAAAAGTGGCCAGAATATACATATATTTTTCATATGAAGTATCTTAGTTATTTAAAGTTATATATATAAAAGCCAAAATTTCTCATTCTTACAACATTTGCTAACCTTTGGCTACATTCTGATGCTCTATCTTTTGCAAATTCATTAATAAGGATTGTATCACACATCTAAATGTAGTGGTGTATTATCTCACAGGGTTTCTTTTTCCCGTCACAAAGAAGCAACTACAGTAGTGACACCATCATGCTAGGGGCAGGTGGTCCTATAATCCAATAAAGACACCAGCTGTCCTTAAAGGACAGACTAGTGTACTAGTTCTAACATTACCTCACATACATTTTCATTTTCTTTCCCATAAGAAGTAGCACATCTCCTACTGTATATCTCCCAGTCTTAATATTCTCTCTCAATAGTTGTTTTTTTTTATACTTTCACACACGCACTGTTAAGCCCAATTAATCAAGGTTCTACTGTATAGTAGTAACTGATTTCTGAAAAATAATCAGCTATATACAGGGTGATTATAATTAAAGTTTTGATTCCAAAACTATACAATAAGTACTGATCAGAATGACTTGAAAATTTGCATGGATACTCCTGAAGCAATGGAAGTTTCTTTCGCAAAAGAAAAAAGTGTAAAATGTGCAAGTAGACGATGCTGTACTTGGCCAGCAGTATAATCTATTTTGTGCAACCACATCATTTCGGCACTTCCACAGCATCAGTGTGTGGATAGAACTTCTATCAAGATGCACATTGCAATACCAGCTGCTGAAGACCCATTTTGACAGGATGCACCTTAACCCTTGCAACTTCTGGCTGTGGGGATACCTCAAAATGCTATAAACAGTGGTCAGATTAAGTGGTTTAATAAAGCTGAATTGCAAGCACATCTACATTATGACCATGGGGCATACTCTGATTCTGTTGTTGAACAAGAATTTTTGTGCTTTCAACCTCATAGCCAGAACACGCAGTGGACAACGTATTTAACATTTCTTAAGTAAGTTGTAGTTATTTGTTCAATTACTTCGTTTTTTGTGATGTTTCCATGAATTATGAAATCGTGAAATGTTATAATTAAGGTATCATTCTGCCATGACTGTCTATCGTTTCCATTCTGCGAGCAAATTTCCCACATGTTGCATGATATCATTAATTTTAAATTTTTAAGTATTTTTTCCCCTTTATCAAATAAAATTGAATTTTTTCAGGAATATTCATGTCAATTTTCAAGTCATTCTGACAATCGTTCTTTTTTTTACAGTGTTTTGAAATCAGAACCTTAGTTATAATCACCCCGTATATCGTAAACCATTGCTAATTAATCTGCATTATTTATGCTTCATTAAATACATTATATTCACCCAATTTTTATTACTTTTTGCAAAATAGCTTCGTAATTAAGTATACTGAAAGTAACTGGAGAAAAACCTTTATATATTATATGATTAATAATAACATTAAAAGAATTTTCAAACACTCAGTAATCCATTGAGTTAAGCAAAAAATAATTAAATTGAAAAAATTGGTTTTTGTTAAAATGTAAGAAATATTTATTGATTAATTAGCATGGGAATAGTGTTAATTATATTAATAAACATTTTATTTTAGTTAATTATTGGAAATTTGAATGATTTTTCAGATATTTTATTGTTTTTAATGTTAATACTATTTAAAACAAAAAACCGGTTTAAACCAAAAAAACCTGGTTTAAACCAAAAAAACCTGGTTTAACCAAAAAAACCTGGTTTAAACCAAAAAAACCCGGTTTTTTGGTTTTTTTCAAAAAAACCGGTTTTTTTACCAACCCTGCTTTGTAGTATGCATTTCGTTAAATGAAAATATTTTGAATAAATAGTAGCCATTGTATCTTTACTTTTTGAACATCCCTCCTAATTTTTAATTGTTGGATAAACATGAAAGCTTGATAAATAATGCATCAAAACAGGGATGTTGAACTTTTTAGAGTTGAACATCCCTGTTGAATATACATAAATGATTTCTAAATCACTCACGTGCTGCATAATAATTTTTGTAAATGATTGTGCACCACAATTAAATAAAATTATTCAAAATTCAAAAAGTTTTTCTCTTAAATTCACAATGGAAGATTTTGAACAAAAACTGCTGCCTTGAGACAGATTCCTGTTAAAATTTGATGGGTGATTCAATAAAATAAAAATAGTTCTTGCAACATTAAAAAAAAGTTTCAAGTCAATTACCTGGTTCAGAATCAGCATGGTTTGATGAATTACCAACTACGTCAGAAATCATTTTCTGAAAAATAAAAAAAGCTTCTCATGTAAAAAAAACTAACTAAAAATTTTAATTACTCATTTTATTTTATTTCTAAAAATATAAATGAAAACAATTTCAAAAGTTTAGCCCATGGAAAAGTTATGAAATCACATTAAAAAAAAAAAGCTTTATTTCTCTCCACCATTTCTTGTATAAACATTAACCATAGAATACTAACTATGCATCTCAGAAACATAGCCGAAAGTTCAAATGAGCAGCAAACTATTTGACCATGCAGTGCAACCCCCCTCCCTCTAGCTATGCTTCACAGCGCTTGTCTACTTTCCATTGGTCTATCTCCAGCCACCGTTTGGTTCTTTTCTGGTGAGTACTGTACCATTTCTGTAAACCTAGTGCGTCTTTAAGACACATAGTTGGTATCTAACGTAAATTTTCCTATGTCTCTCGAATGTATTGTTATTGATGATAGGTGCATTTAGCTACATCTCTCAGATATATTGTTAGTAATAATAACTGCATGTTTATGTATCTCTGAGACATTATTATTAATGATACATGTATGAACATTATATTTTGCAGATATATTTTTGAGGAGTTATTTGTCATTATTTTGTGAATGGTTTTGTTCCAGACCGCGATAATGGAATCAAGAAGACTAAGAAAAAAAACTGACTGCATTACGTTAGAAGAAATAGCAGCAGAATTAAAATGGTAAATGAAGGAGTCTACCTGAAATGAAACTGTAAGCAGTGAAAGCATAATTGAAGAGGGGATTTTCTCAGATGATTTTAATGACTTAGATGTAGACAACCAATTATGAATTCTTTCCTGAAGAAAATGAAATTTCGGCAAATGTTGTAAAGGAATTACTCCAATCACCACCTGAATCTCTGCATTCTCAAACTACTAGAAAGATTTACCCTCCGAGTCTGGGCTCAAGACTCAGCCAGTTGTCCTCTTGAAAGCAAATAGCAGACAAAAAAAGAAGAGATAATGATATTGAGAATAGAGCACCCAAACGAGTGAAACCTGATGGAGACAGTATATCGGAACGAAATTATGACTTTGTGTGGAAAACCATTCCACCCTCACCAGTGGGTCTGGAAACTCTGTGCGGAATAGTTGAAAATAGTTAGCCAATCTGTGGAGATCACGGTATACATACTTGTGTTGTATATAGATAGGGGGATCTTTATGTTACCAGACAATAAGTCTTGATAACTACCTACTTGTTTGAATGTGATACTTTATCAAGTCATATTGAATATTATTTTACAAGTTTTGAACTCATTTGCATTTTTTGCAATTCTCTTATATGATGCATTGATCTTTTTCTATGGTACCAAAAATGAAAATAAATAGTTTCTAATGTTTATAAGTCTGGAAAGTTGATAAGAGCATTGGCTAGCATATGAAAAATTCAAGTACGTTTTAAATGGTACATGATACGCCTTAAAAGTTCCAAAACACATTTGCACAAGAATATAAAAAAATTTCCATTTGTTATGAATGTATAGGAAATATTCAGTAATCCCTCAGCCGAAAAATTAATACAATAACTTCAGGAAGTATAATCGGTTTTAATGGCATGTACATCTAAGAGGCGCATAGTTAGCAACAGTAGTGTAGTTTTTATTTCAGTTAGCATTCTAGGGTTGAATAGGGTCAGTTTCATTATAGCAAATAAAATATAAATATTGGTTTGTTTTCGTCTTAGAGAGCCAAATACAGAGTCTAAAGGCTCAATAGGCAAAATTACCCACAGGTGGGTAAAAAAGCATCCTCTATTATTATATTATATACGCAGTGAAAATCCTATATCACTATACCGTCCATTACAATAATCAACTATACAACATATTACTCTCTGGTCCTGAAGCACTGTCCATAGTATTAACCCATTAATGCCAGTTGGTAAGAAAATTTGCCATTCGAAAGTTAATTTTTTTTCTTTGCCAACAAATGGTGGGAGTGGGTCCCACTCAATGTTTTTTTTCTTTCAAAAAATCAAAGTCATCTTTAATGGGTTAATACACTCCATCTTTAATGATAACTCCTTTATACCGTTATGTTTCTCTGTCCTCCTAGGTAACGTTATAATCATTATATAGGCGTTTTCTTATGTCAGGGGTCTAAAGCACAAGGGGTATAAAACACGCACTTAACATTGCACTTATAATACCCCCAGTGCTTTAGACCTCTAACATATAAATGGAAAAAAAAGCTATAACAAATATGAATGTTCATAATACCTAACCACAGCAACCTAAAATAATGAATAATAATAAGGAAATTAAGTTTTAAAAATAATACTTAGAGAAAAATACACTGCCGATGACAGAAAAGAATGTGGTCGCCAACATCCAAGTATAAATAGTTTCACGATTTTTTCCACCATGAATACTTTTTTGATACAATATAATTTGATACTATTGGCATACGCAAGGGGGATTCTCAAGTTACCCCCCTGGTCAAGTCGAGATTTATAGTGTTATATGGCAGGGAAAAACTTAAACCTCCAACCCCTTCAGAAGAAAAAAAATTAACCCCCCCCCCCCCCCCAGACAGGAAACCAGAGAAGTTGACTCTTACAGCCGCCAATGGTTTCCCTATCTCAACTTACATTACCAATCTTCTAACATTGAATTTGAACCTGCGAAGGACATTTGCTTGGCCATTCATCATAGTTGATGTAACCTGACCAATTATTGGTGTAGATTTTCTATCGTATTTCAACCTGTTAGTCGATAGCAAACATCACCGCCTCATAGACGGAATGACCCTGTTATCCGCCACTTGTTCCACTGCAAGAAATATCGCAGCTACATCTTTTTGCTTAAGCAGTATCCACCAATTATCATCACTAGAGCCCGGATTATATGCAAATGCATATGTGCATATGCATTTGCATATTTTGGCCTTTTTTAGCATTAATGCATATAAATGCATAAAATCAAAGAATTTCCAGTATAAGTGCATATTTTTGAAGGTTTACTTAAGCTCACTCAATTTTTTTTTTATAATTTTCCAAATAAATATTGTTCATAATATTTTCATAACATAGATTCTTTTCCCCGTATGTGAAATTTAGTGAATTAATACATATTTATAAAGTATTTTACGACTTACTAACTGTTTTATTGTAGGGTTATTTCTAGAGCTGTGTCAAAATGTTAATTTTGTTTTTAGAAATAGTGTCGAAATTCTTTTATTACTGCTATTTTCGTTATTGGGCAGCTACAACAAACTGAAAACTAAAAAAATGACTGAATAAAAAATATGTAGAAGTTATTTGCATATGCTGTATACATATATAGGAGGGGATATTTTTTGGTAAAAATGAAATACATATGCACTAATAGAAAAAATGTATTTTAAAAACACATTCGCTCTTTTTTTGCGTACTTTTGGTGTATTTTTGCGTAGTTTTGGTGTATTTTTGCGTATTTTTTGGTGTATTTTTTAATGCGTATTTTCTCTTTTTTTATACATATTTCGGAATTTTTGACTTTTTCAAGATTTCTAATGCATATTCTGGGGTGTTTAATGCATATTCTGGGGTGTTTAATGCATATTTCGGAATTTTCAGTGCACATTTTGTATTTTAAGTGCTTATTTTTGCATTTATAAGTGCATATTTTTGCATTTATAAGTGCATATTTTTGCATTTTTAAGTGCATATTTGCATATTTTTAGAGCATATTTTGCCACTTTTTTAGTGCATATAATCCGGGCTCTAATCATCACCATATCAAGATGTAGTCAAAGAGTTTCCTGATATTCTCCGTCCATACATCAAAAATAAGAAAATTAAGGAGTACGATATCAAGCACTTCATCGAGACTACAGGTGCACCAGTTTTTGCTCGACCTCTACGGCTTTCCACGAAAAAGTTGAAAGTAGCGTGAAAAGGGTTCGAGTTTATGATGCAACAAGGACTTTGTCAGCCTTTGAAGAGCAGTTGGTCTACTCCACTCTATCTAGTACCAAAGAAATCTGGTGACTGGAGACTATAGAGCACTCAACAAAATCACAGTTCCTGATCGTTACCCGGTTCCTTTCCTCACAGATTGCTCGCACATTCTCCACGGAACGACAATATATTCCTCAGTTGACCTGATTAGAGTGTATCAACAAATTCCAGTGCACGAGCCAGATATTCCGAAAACAGCAATTACTACACCATTTGGACTCTTTGAATTTCCGTATATGACCTTCGGATTCACACTACTTCGGATTCGTATACATGAACCTTCCAGAGATTCATGAATACGATCCTACAAGGGTCGTAATTTTTATTCTGTTATTCCCACAATATCCTGATTGCTTCTCCGGACGAGCAGAGCAAACTCATCTCCAACACTTAAGTGAAATATTCAGTCGACTTGACCAATACTGAGTGTGCATAAATGTGTCAATGCATATTTGGTGTCCCGACCATTAAAAATTCTTGGGATATGAAATTAGCAAGAATGGACTGAAATCGCTATCCGTCAAAGTAGATGTCATCAAGAACTTTATGCAACCCACTTCTGCCACGTTCGTGCACCGATTTCTGGGCATGTTAAATTTTTACCACCGATTCATACTTAAGTGTGCAGACCTGCGGCGACCACTCACCGTTATGTTGGCAGGTCATGTGAAAAACAGCCGGAAACCACTCAATTGGATTCAACAAGCTTCACAAGCCTTCGCTGATGTCAAGGAAGCACTCTGCAATGCCACTTTGCTCGTTCATCCAAAGCCAAATGAGCACATTTCTCTCATAACAGATGCATCGGACAATGCCATCGGTGCAGTGCTACAGCAAGAACATGACGGTGTGATCCAACCCCTCAGTTTTTTCCCTCGCACACTCTCCCAGTCTCAAGTAAAATACAGTGCGCATGACAGAGAACTTCTAGCTATTTGTAGCACAGTTAAACATTTCAAATACCAACTATAAGGACGTCATTTACAGTGACCATCCTCCATTGATGTATGCCTTCAAACAAGACCCGAACAAAGCTTCGCCTCGGCAACTACGGCAACTGAACTATATCACAGAATTTACTACTGATATAAGGTATATTCCCACACCAAACAATGCAGTTGTTGACACTTTGTCACGCATCGCAACTATTGCTTCTCCATCACCAATTGACTACGACACGATTACTGACTCTCAATGTGATGATGAATTACGTGAACTCCAAAGAAGCTCATCATTGAAGATCGTCAAACTTCATTTGCCAGACAGTAATATAACAAAGCACTGGTTTTGTGACATTTCCACGGGACACATCCGTCCTTAAATTCCAGAATCACAAAGACGACAAACTTTTGAATCACTCCATACGCTTTCTCATCCAGGCATCAAAGCTATTACCAAGTTGGTTTCTCAACGCTTCATCTGGCGCAACATCAAAAAAGATTGTCAAACGTGGACTCGAGAATGCATTGCATGCCAGAATTCGAAAGTTCACCGACATACTTGTTCCAAGGAAACAGTAATTTTCCGGATATTATGCTGAGGTGAGCTCGGAAAGAAAAGTCATCACGTCTCCGCCGGGACTCGAACCCAGGCCCTCTTGCATACCGGGCAAGCATGCTACCATCTACACCACTGGAGACACATGAATCTGCCTTCCTAATTTCACGCACTGTGTCGTGAGGCGCTGAAGTAGAGGCATTAGTAGCCTCTCTTAACTTCAGGAAATGGCCCCCGGGTGGGACGGTTTAGAGAGATATAGATGGCTTTTTTCTCAGCCAGAGATATCAAGGAAACAGTAATTTTCCAGATATTATGCTGAGGTGAGCTCGGAAAGAAAAGTCATCACGTCCCCGCCGGGACTCGAACCCAGGCCCTCTTGCATACCGGGCAAGCATGCTACCATCTACACCACTGGAGACACATGAATCTGCCTTCCTAATTTCACGCACTGTGTCGTGAGGCGCTGAAGTAGAGGCATTAGTAGCCTCTCTTAACTTCAGGAAATGGCCCCCGGGTGGGACGGTTTAGAGAGATATAGATGGCTTTTTTCTCAGCCAGAGATATCAAGGAAACAGTAATTTTCCAGATATTATGCTGAGGTGAGCTCGGAAAGAAAAGTCATCACGTCTCCGCCGGGACTCGAACCCAGGCCCTCTTGCATACCGGGCAAGCATGCTACCATCTACACCACTGGAGACACATGAATCTGCCTTCCTAATTTCACGCACTGTGTCGTGAGGCACTGAAGTAGAGGCATTAGTAGCCTCTCTTAACTTCAGGAAATGGCCCCCGGGTGGGACGGTTTAGAGAGATATAGATGGCTTTTTTATCAAGGAAGAGATATCAAGGAATCATGATTCCTTGGCTGAGAAAAAAGCCATCTATATCTCTCTAATACTTGTTCCACTCTGGTCGAATTCACAAAGTACCGAACACAATCGATTTCAACACATCAATCTCGACATAGTTGGCCCACTGCCATTATGCCAAGGCTCGCGTTACCTCCTAACGATATCATGCTTTGCCAGACTGCATCCAAAAGCAATATTTTTTTAATTTCTGATTCCTTTGTAAAGTCTGTTTTATTTTCCTCATATAACTTTTAGCAAAGGTTCAGCGGTTCGGAAGGCATCCACGCCTCAAAATTGGTTTTCTGTGGTTCCCAACTTCAAGGCCAGAATGCGAGCTGATCTCCTCGTTAGAAAATCTCGCAGCAGAGAGCAACAGGCCTGCAATGTTACAATTATTCATTCATTACACTTCACTCACTATGAGTTGAGAAAACTCATACTTTAAAAAATTGATTGCAGATGGCAGCACTACACGTGCAAGCCTTACACAGAAACAAACTTCATGGAAGATTCACAACACAGACACGCACATTCCAACATGTATCAATTCGTTAGAAGTTCCACAGAGGAATATGGACGAGGTGCATGCGTCTGGTTCAGTAGTAGCAAAGGTTCAGGTGTTATGAATCCATATAAATCCGTCAGCAACATTTCTTATGTCACAGGACATACAGTCGAATCCCGTTTTAACGAATACTGTTATAGCGAAAATCTCATTTTAATGAACACTTTTCTAATCCCCCAAATAAGTTTACATAGGAGCAATGCTAAGTAACCTGGAATTCCTTTGTAACTAAATTTTGTTTTAACGAAGTGATTCCTCCGGTCTCTTGGAATTCCTTATAATGGGATTCGACTGTATTATGAACCTAACCTACATGGCCCCCACAAGGGTGGGGCTGACAGGGCTCTAGCCATGGGGCCCAGGACGATTTTCATAATTTTGTTTGTTTTTTCCCCATTATAAATTCATCATAAAGGGGCCTATGAAAGTCTAGTCTGAACGCAAAACATCCCAGCCCTGGGGCTCTGCTAACCTCCCTGACTTTTGGGGTGTCATATTATGTCTTAACACACATTTCCTAATGTTTATATTTTTTTACAAAGGATCCTCTCTCTAGCAGTGCATCACATGGGCTATTAGACATTTTCTACCACATAGAATGCATATAAATATGCACTTTTCTTGTTTGAGACTTTTCAGTTCAATAAGTTGTCCTCAGTTTGCCTATGTGTATCACATTTGAAGGTTGTTGGAGATTTTGTAGTTTGACTCTTTCTATTTGATTCAATCAAATTAATTTTTAGCCTTTTGGCTGGTTTTGTTTTGACCGTGACAATGGCTGACTGATGATGAGGACAACAAGAAAGCTCTCTTTTAAGAAATGTGTTGTGTGCTCTAAAACTAAAAAACAAAAAGAAACCAAATATTAGTTTTCTTTTAATGATGTAATTTAATACCATAATTTCTTTTTAATAAAATTGGTGCCCAGCTTCACATTATAGAATATATTACATATAAACTGAATGATAAAGTAAAAGACTTGGAATTTCTTTTATATATATATTTTCTATCTTATAATTAGTAACATGCAAGGAAAAATATTCTGCTTACATGTCATTTTAAATTTCAACACATCGTTTTTAACATGAATTACAGATAAATATTTTCCTGAATTCATTTCAAACTTAAACAACTTATGTTGCCATTGCATTTAATTGAGAATTAAATATTTCTATTCAGATCAGTAAGTAATAGCTTTTATTATTATCATTCTGTGCCTGATCTAAATTCTTAGGGCCCTCGTCCCCCGTCCCAACATGATAAACTAGTTTTGATGTTTTCATAAAAAATTCAATCAAAAAAACATTTTAATAGTCTCAAATTTCCAAGAAAAGGAAAAAGGGAAAAGCAAATTGGTCAGTTGACTGGTTAAATGAGAGTTGCAAACCATTGTAGTTAATGAGCATCACATGAAACATTTTTAAAAAACTTGTATTAATGTTAAACGTCTGGTGCAAAACTGTGACCTGTCTGCAAAAATGGTAGATGCCAAACAAGTCTTGGGATTGCAATTCTTAAATCACGTAAAAATTTTAATTTTTAACAGCTTTCCTAGTTTACTCTTCTCAAAAATCTATGTAATAGTTTCATTACATATGTTATTTTTATTGACTAAACAATTCTTACTTAATTACAGTTATGGTCTGAACAATAATTCAGTGATTATGCTTGAGATAGCACAATGTGCATTTTCATAGAAAATTACGTAACTTTGAGCTCGTGTAAGTCAGAGTATGGCTGTAAAACATTATTCGTTTTTAAAATGATGTACAAAACTAGGTTAATTTTTCCTTTTACATGAGGAAAAATTGTATTTTTAATCAGATATTATGGATCAGTGACGTGCAGCTGATACAGTTAAAAAATGACAGTAATGATAACAATATATAAATTGTCAGGGACAAGAAAATGTCTACCAACCATTTCATTTTCATTGGTTATGTGATAATCAGGTAATGGTGGAAGAGGTGGAGGTTCTTCTGAAGCAACTTTGCCAGGAAGATCATTATAATACTCTGGGTCCTCTCCCCAAGCACAATCGTCACCATTGAATACTGGGTTTTCCATCCTGAGTGAGCAGAAATCAAAGATGATAATAATATAGATTAAAAACAATTGAAATTTCAGAAGTAAAAAATTGTAGTTTTTTTCTGTTTATTAAATACTGTTTGTTTATTTGCATCTAACTGCTGTTTGATCGCGCAGAAACAGCACAATTTATACAATAAACTTTGCACAATTTATAAGAATAGAATAGGTTCTAAAGTTTTACCCAAACAAATAAGGAGCTAATTTTGCACAAGTTGAAGCTGCCAAGCGATATTCAATAAAGTTAAAGAACTAACATGCTCAGTATGAATTTCATCATTTTGATTACTCACTTAGCTTTAATGGTACATAAAAATTAGTTTGCACGTATAGAACTATATACACCATACACTTCTATTGCATGCAACATTTTGCTTCTATTTGAACAACAAAGAGATTAGAGCTACCTTTTGCTGTAATCACACTCTTCTGGATATACTAACAAACATTTCTGTCATTACCATCTTCAACACCAAGACAGAGAATCTTGCCAAGACAGAAATCTTAGCAAAGATCACAACTGGCATTACAGTTTATTGCAAAAAATTTCTACTGAATTGAGGCCAGGATTAAAAGTAGGCCAGAGAATGTTCTCTTCACACGAGTCATTAAAATATTGCTTAACTGATCCCATGATCATACATGAACAGGTATATGGCCCCACTTCATAGAATCGGAAGAGAAAGAAACACAAAATTGACCAGAATGTTCAGGTATATTTTAGCGTTCGTCCTACTGGTCACAGGTCTAGGTAATTGCAATTTGAATACTTCTGAAATTCATCAGATGTCCAGACATTGTTTTTCAACAAAAGGCATATTTACCTATCTGGAACTGTCAGAGCCCGTGGCGTTTTCTTCAAGAAATCTTTAAAGCGAAGTTCAAAAGCTTGACCAATGGTTGTTATAACGTCTTGAGCCAGTCCACCACCACATTCAAGGACAAAACATGCTCTTCCAAACTTGGTATCTTTAGCAACATACGCAACAAAGTCCAGAGTGTCCTGGGGAAAAAATGATAGTATTGAATACCATGAACAAAGGACAGGATTGCGAAAAATCAAGTTTCACCAAGTTTGTATTATTTATGCTAAGATTTACCAAGAGATAAAATACAATGCTATACTCACTGCATCACCCCCTGATGCAAAAGATACATTTGGCATATCGTGATTGGCAATGACCTGTAATTAAAAGTTTCAGAGTGCATTATTAATCTATTAATTATGCAATATCATTACAACAAAACTTTTCTGAATTGAGGCCAAAACAATTCATCAATCAATCAGAGACTGTCCATTAAACTAATTAAATCCTTACTATTATAAGTCATGTTTATTAAAACAGAATGAGAGGATTTAATCATACGCTCCAGATAAACATGCATGGAACTTTTCCATCTATTGTATTGATCAAAATACATGTATAAAAACTCATTTGTCTACACTCATTTCAGACCTGTACATGAACCTTCGTGCGAGTGGTTTTTTCTGCTTCAGTTTTTTTTCTTTTCGTAATCTCCAATGACTAATCAACTAGCAATTGCATTTATAAAAAATTAAATATGAAAATTTTTAGTTTTATACATACTGCACCAGATTCCATAACAGTGAGACTAAGGTGAGAACTTGTGATCACAAGATTTACATTTGAACCAGCAAACTCCATGTTTGGTTTCTCTGCAAGCATACGAATGACCCTCTTGTCCACCTGGTGAACATGAGAAAACAATTCCTCAATCAATCAGAGACTGTCCGTTAAACTAATTATATACTAACTATTATAAATCATACTTATTAAAGTTAAACTAATTATATACTAACTATTATAAGCCATACTTATTAAAACAGAATGAGAGGATTTAATCATTTATCAAATGAATACAAATACAATCATACATTGCGTGCATTTATTTTTATATTATTCTCCCCCCTCCCCGCCATGTTTTTTGATAACAAAAAAACAAAGAAGAGATTAAATTGCATTAAACAGTTTATAAATTTATTCCATTTGTGCAATATGTATTGTATAGCTACAGTTGAACCTTGACTAGATTAAATCAATCAAGAAGTAAGACCAGGGTCCAGAGTCACAACAGATATTGAGTACCTTGATTACAGAAGATCTCTAAAAATTTTCCCAATAACAGCTTCCCAATCACAGATAAATTTATTGTGTAGGATGGTAGTACTGATAATTACACATATTCTACATATCCAGCAATATACAGTAAAACCCTGTCAGATGTGGTCACCCTTTTTTTGTGGCCAAATAATAATTTCCCCTTGTATAATAAAAGTATGCATTTCAAATCCCTGATTAACGGTCACCCCACTTTCATGGGCAAATTTTCTTGTTCCACCGGTGTCCACAAAAGAGGTTTTACTGTAACATGCCGTTACTTAAATTTGTCTAGCTACAATCTTGGTTTGTAGAGAATTACTAGCGAAGATAATTTTTGTCGCACTAAGGTCATTTTTTGAACACAAAGATTAATTAGACCAGCACCTATAATTTATTACTGATTCTGAACGGCAACCTTTTTTATACTCAGAGATGTTAGTGTGCTAACCCATCTGTGGGACTCCTTGCTGTAGTAATTTTTTTTCTGCGGTCATATCAGCATTTTTGTTATACCTCTGTATCAGGAAAATACCTGACAAGGACAAACAGGGTACCAACTCACTCATCACATACCAGGTCAATAGACCTGGGCTACTGCACCCTATTAGTGAAGTTATAATCTCTTCCAAAATGAAGAACCAATAACACCATAACCCAGTTCCTCCTGAAGACTGCAGTGCATTATCCTGCAAAATAGAACCAGAGATAGGAACTATTATTGAGGACGTTACTAAGCCAAACCTATCAGGTATATATAAATCCAGCTTATTACATGTTTTTTCTTTTAATGTTCATTCATTTTATAAAGCCTTTGCAAGCTGATTCCAATACAAAGATATTTTTCTCAGGTGTCATTTTCCATGTCCTGTAGTTTTGAACATCATATTCTAAGATAATTATTTTTATCGATTTGTTTTTCCCCCAAGTTTTTAATTACTGCTATTTCCTTCCAATTGATATCTCTTTCTCTAATATCCAATTTACATTACCACAACTCTCTTCCATTGATGATATGAAGTCGCGCTACAATATTGAAGGGGATACGTGACTAGTCAACCTTTGCCTGGCCACATGCCTTGTTTAATAGAGACATGGTTAATTACGATTATTGTTCTTAAACATTTTGTTAAATTTGCAATAACATGTAAGGGATATGCAGAGTGGTTTATGAATAACTCAGCACCAAATATAAAAATGAACTATATATAGCTCAAAAATAATTGAATTGGAGAAAAAAAGAGACATACTTTTCTTTTCTTATCCACTGTCTTCAGTCCAGCTGCTTCACAAACTTTATTAATACATTCTCTACAATGAGACAAATTAATTTACTTTAGAGAAAAAAATATTGCTTGCTAAGCTTATTTAGATAAACATTTATCTCATTACATGATAGAAACAAATATTCAATTAAAATCTTAACTTTACACGAAGAATTCCTTAAAATTATTTAAAAAATTTAAACAATTGAATGTTGTTTTCTTTCTTTTTTGAATGAACAACGCTTGCACATTGGTATTAACAGATTTTCTAGCTATTGACTTAGACTGAATTTAAAATTTTTGGCATCTGAATGAATGTTGTTCACTTGCTGGTGCACATGTCCAACTTACATATAATTTTGACTAGACTAGTCAAGATATCTGTGCATCAGAGACACTACATTCAGTTACTCAACGAATATGGTAAAGAAATACAACTTTCACCTGTTTTAAAAAAAATATTAAAGAATATATAACGCAATAAAGAATTGATATATTTTCTTTGCAAAAGAAATCAATGAGTTTCTTTGCCATTCAAATGTACTCATTAAATTTAACATTGTCTAAAAATATTGTGCACTCACATGGTTTGTGAATTAAAAAAATGAATATGAAACTCTAATGACACCGATCACTGTGGTAAAATATTTGTTGTTTTTTTTCTTAGGGTTGGGAGGCAGTTTAAGTGATACATAAAAAATACTATGAGCCACTTTGACTAAGTAGACCGCTTTAAATCGGAATTGCACTACCCTGGCAACTCAGGCATTTTCAGAAGGAGAGTGAGAATGGAGGGGGCCTTACACATGACAATGTATGTATGTTTGTTCACAACTTTGTATAACTTGAATGGGTTTGTTCAACTACTTTCCTGCAATGCAGCTCAAATCTGGTCTGATACATGCCAGATTAATGAGTCAATCACTTACAACATCAAGATATTCACACAAAAAATAAATATCCACTATTTCCCCCTGTCAGTACATTTCAAACACAAAACACTTAATGAAAATACTCACTTTGCAACAAAAGAGCGAAGATCAAAATCAAGAGTTTTCATTGAAGTGTTTATCTCCAAACAACCAATGTACTAGAAAATAAAATAAGCAAATAATATCAGAATATGGCAGACTGAAACAGATATGATAAAACAGTATGCAGTGAATTCTATAGAAGTGCTTTCCCCTTTGGAGAAGTGTTGTGTTTTCCCAGTCCCATTTTTTTTCATATAATATAATTTCCAGTTTAAGAAATTTCCCCATTTAATATGTATATATTATATTGTCTCCATGACAAAATATTAAGCAGGATCCACAATATAGGTATGAACTTTTTACAAACACTGCAACTAATTCCTATTAAATGTTTCGTTCATATTAATCTGTCATATCTTTCATACTGTTCATATTAAATTTTATTCAATTGAAGCATTTGCTATTTTAATGTCATCCAAAGGCAAGTTTGTTCACAAATAATTTTCCCACTTTATTTTCTACTGTATTTTCTTAATATCTTAGCCTTTTGTTTGTTTAAGTTCTTCTTACTGATCATTTTCTTGATCACTCTCTCATACCCTGGTTATCTCATGAATATTAGGACAGATTCTAAGTGCTTGATTATTTAAATTTTATGATTTAAAGACGAACTTACTCGGACACCATAATTCACACCTCGATCTGCCACCAATGAATCAGGATGAAGCCAACCTCTTGGTGGCTTTTTTATCAAGCTTCCAGTTTTTGACCACTCGCTCGGGAAACTTGGTTCAGCTGCATGTGGCATTCCACTAGACCATGGGAGCTTAGTTTTTCGCATTCTATTATGGCACCACAATTATATGTGAATAACTGCTCTCTAGATAATCAAGGAGTTTTTTATTCTCACATAATGTTACAGTAACTGTAAAAGAAAAGAAAACAAATGAGCTAGTTTTATTAACATGCATTTATATATATCTACAAATCTGAAATGAATCAGGGAGTTAAATTGTTCAGGAGGAATGCTTATATATGAAATGCACTTTTTAACATTCCTCTAAAAAATTTCTAAAAATAAACTGTAATAAATTGGTGCAGGCTGAAGAAAGTGTTCTATATCTTTCCTCCTACAAGGATTTCCTCACATTACATGGTGTGCTTGAAACACAGCCATCAATCTTTAAAATCGAAAGTAAGAATCTGCAGATGTCAAAGAAGTTTTTGTTCCCCATTATTAAAGTTGCAGATCTGCCTGCCTCAGCCAAAATATTCTTTTTCAGTGAAGGCACTAGGTTTTTGCAAAGCCAAAGACAACTCTTTCATATAGTCCTTAACATAATGATTGAAGATATCTATGCTGTGAAGGGCTCTCTTGACCAGGGACACAACTAGATACTTTATCGGCCGGGGCAAACACATCTTGGCACCCCGTGTAATGTAGAAAGAGCAGTTTAATAGGGAATTTGGCTTCCCCTCTAGTTCAGCATCCGGAGCATCAGACCCACCTACTTTTCCCTAGTTGCAGCCTTGCTCTTGACCGCCCCATGGATGGAAAATGGAGAGGAATGTGTAAAAGATGGAGCAGAAATGTCTACTACTATGTACTGATATTATCACCATTGCGCCCCATTATACAAGTGTATATCTCCTCATGCTGGGAACCAGGCTCAATAATGACACAACTTTATAATAATTTACATACTACATAAAAAGTTATTGGCACATATTATGTGGCATATTGACGATTTTTGTTTAAGCATGATAAGAATCAATGATAAAAAACTGAAAGCAAAATATGCTTTTTAATTAATTTTTTTTTTCGATTTGGTCATTTTTGTCACCACTGTCATTTCATGAGCACTAATTAGACCAAGGCCAACAGTTTATAGCTGATTATGAATTTGATTGTGTGTTTATATTTTTTCCTTCACACGTCTTGTCGAGAAGTTGATGTATTAAGTACTTGGCGAAGGACTTCCTGTGTAGCAATGTACAAACTTTTGTTTCACAACTATAATGCATTTGCATACATACAGACATGTAAACGATATATAGTAGGGCGCAATAGGATGTGTAGAGGTGTCACAAGTTAGTGAACTTAGTTCATAAACTTTGCTGATGCTGGGATACAACACAAACGGTGACAACATGACAATGGAAAAATATTGTTACTGCAGGGAGCCCCACGCCGAATAATTTGAGCACCAACCTCTCGGTGAGTGTAAAAAAAAAACAAAATGTTGAACGCTACTCATGCCCTCCACATCTTGGAACAGGGGACCCTTAGGTTGAACTCTCTGGTGGGCTCTGAAGCCAGATTTTTCATGGCCCTTCCTCAACAAATTTATAGCATGTTGTTTGGAATCAGCAACAAATTGTAAGTACCATCTAATTAGCCCTCATGCATAAAAAATTATAATGGTGCAACAAAATTTAAATATATAGTAGAACTTCTCGATAATGGACACCCTTGGAAGCTAAGATTTTGTCCGCTAAAGAGACGTATCTGTTAATGAATAGCGAAATACACCAATTCCCATTCATTGATGTGATTCAAAAAAGTGTCTGTTAACGGAAGATTATTATTATATGAGGCTTCACTGCATGAACTTAGAGGACCTCTTAATGCATTCTATGTCCAGGATCTCCAAGTCAAATCAAGCCCTGCATATCATCGAAAACTCTTTTATCGGCAAAGATTGCGTACGCAGGGTTACACCAAATTTGGCAATATCCAATTTAACCTTAGTGGCAGAATCGCTTTGCTCACCTTTAACATTGCGAAGATCGTTATTCAGAAATATGTTGGCAGCACATTCTAGGCAAGAAATCATTGTTTCTTTCAGTTTTCTGTCAAAGACTGAAGCATTTCCTCATCTGACTGAAAAATTACTTATCCATGAAAAAGCTGGAAAACTTACAAGCAAAAAATGCATGATGACGAACAGGTGCTATGCTCCTGCATATGCCAGCACCATCTATAGTAGGCGGTCTACTATAACTGGTGTTGCCTGAGCATACTAAATTTCGGAAATCTTAGCCCTTTTAGCAATAAACAACAAAACAAAAATTTACTAGGAGGATACCCATGAAACTTAATCGAGTTATAAGAAGCAATAAACTCATCTGTTAGTCAAAGTAGTTATATGTTACTCATCAAGTAGTCAAAGTAGGTGTATGTTACTCATCAAGTAGTCAAAGTAGTTATATGTTACTCATCAAGTAGTCAAAGTAGTTATATGTTACTCATCAAGTAGTCAAAGTAGTTATATGTTACTCATCAAGTAGTCAAAGTAGTTATATGTTACTCATCAAGTAGTCAAACTCAATCTTTGAACTGTCAATGGTTCACACTTTTAACAAGGGCAAAAGCTTAAAACACTGAGAAAAATCGCTTACCGCAACAAATACTAAACGAAAATGTTTACTTACGGAGAAGATTTATCTAAAAATTTCCCTCCTTGCCCATAACTCTTTAATGTGGAATTTCACATACCAACACGGGGAGAAGTAACGACATGTGCCAGTTTCGCTTAGGTCAATCGAATACAGGATGATCGAAACCCTCGAAAAAAATTGCTAATTGGCTAGATCTTCCTCAAAACATCTCCGTCACTGGCGCGACCACAAAATCAAAATACCACAAATTCCTTTAAAACCGTGACACCATGACACATCATACGGCGGTCACGGGTAAGGCTTTGTTTACTTCAATTTAAATTATCCTTTTTTTTTTTTTTTTTTTTTGCAGACGAGAATTGATTTTGATTATTCAGCCTCATTATTAAAAATATCAGACGATTAAAAATTAAAAAGTTAGGTATTTTCTCTTATACGTCATCCATCAAAATGTAAACAAACGTTAGTCGCGGCCGTCCGTTACATGCGTAATTGTGCTGTTTTTTCTTGGAACTTTTTTTAAATGTAATAATGCATATCTTTTCATTAATTTTTCATTAAATTATTTGTAGATTGTCCGAATAGAATCCTACAAGCATTTATGTAAATCTTGTATATATTTGCATATGCTACGATTGTTATGCTTCTTCATTTTGTTAAGTAACTTCGCATGTGTGTGTTTTTCAGTGAAACTTCGATGTAACGATACTCGGCGAATCATAAAAAATATTGTTGTAGAGGGATTATCGTTATTTCGAGAGGCAGCAATTTAACATTAGAGTATAGACGTTTCTAAACAAGACTTGAAAACATATCGTTTTAGATGGATTTGTTGTTATATAGAAAATCGTTGAAGCGTGGGTTCACTGTATATAGGCCTATGCGTGTGTGTATATATGTTACTGCCACGAAAGGGGCCAATTTTACGAATTGGCCGAGAGTTGTGGCCCAAGTCTGATTTGCATTCGGGCTTTGGCCAGCCAATGTTCGATGCGCTGATGTAAGATGGTCTTGTGGATCCAAAATCTGTTGTTTTTCATCGCTGGCATGTAATACATGGCTATACATGGTAGATGTATTGGATTAGCTCCTTCGAATTTAAAAAAAATGATTACCTCATTGTGACTGCGAAATGATGGGTTGCCATAGATAATGTTGGCATAATTACTTTGACCTTTGAAGACCGGACACACCCCACTTCCCATCTCATAGAGATATCGAAGCGTTCCCGAAGGGTGGGTGTATTCGGAAAGTTTTATTATAAAAACAAAACATTGTCGCCTCATACGAAGGCAACCAAAAAAAAAATATATATATATCAAGACGATCGTCAATCTAAAATCATATAACAGGTGATTCAACTTTAAACATAAAACGCCAATCGAAATTATAAAGAAGATTATGCGATGATAGCCCTCCCATAAGAATCTTGCCATCGTCAGTTAATCGAATGATTGTCAATAATCTAAATCTAATGATTGTCAATAATCTAAATCTAATGATTGTCAATAATCTAAATCTAATGATTGTCAATAATCTAAATCTAATGATTGTCAATAATCTAAATCTAATGATTGTCAATAATCTAAATCTAATGATTGTCAATAATAAATATAAAATTTCGAATCGCAGAGTAAATCAGCTAATCACAGCCATCCATTGTCCAGCTCCCACATATCAGTTCGATTGTCGGTATCGGTCGGTATAGAATGGGCCAGTTCACAAACTTGCTGATTTTGGGCTTTGACAGTAACATATATATATATACAGTTGAGCCTGCTTCTAAAAAATTTGGTAGTACAAAGTATCAGGGTGCAGAGGTGTCAACATGAAAACATAGAGTGGACTGAAAATCGGCAGTAGTTTTTTTTTTCTTTTCAACACATACATGGGACTAAAGTCCTTATGGAGGGGGAAGTGGTGCATAACATTGTATGTTCATGAATTATTGGAGGAGGGAGCTTAAACAGCCTCAGCTCCTAGGTTCCAGCACTTATGTATCGATTATAACATTTTTTCCCCCCATCCTTGGCCTGGGCAAATGGATTTTTCTGACACTCCATCTGACTAGAAATGTCACATGCTCAATCTTGAAAATCTTAACCAGCTTTCATTATCACGAGGTCCTCTGTACTTGACATTCCCCTGGGCCATGCTCAGATTCGCCCATCAATTAAGACAGCACTGGTGTAAAGACATTTCCAAACAAGACCTATAAAAATATCGTAGAAAGATTTATATCAAGAGAGATCATATCAAATATTGGAGAGATTATATCAAGTATCAGTGTAACAAGGTTTCACTGTAATATAAAATGAACAAGGGGTTATAAATAGAAATATGATTCGGAAATAAAAACTCATTTGGTTATAAATGAAAATGGGACTCGCTTTTAAATAATACAATCATCTGGGGCAAAAGAGTTTCTCTGGGTTCGGTCAAAAATGGTCTCTGCATTCAATAAAAACAGGGTTGTGGGATTAAAAATTCAGAACTCCAGGCATAATGACTAGCATGCAAAAAATTTAATAAAAATGGAAATTTGGAATATACTTGTATGTGCCTAAGAGAAAACAAGATCCACAATGAGATATTCCATCAAGAAAAACTGACGTTAATAATCTATATAAATAGTGCAATGAGACAAAGAAAATAAGCTCCAAAATTTAAAAGGATTCGAATGTCATGCTCTTTAAGACAAAACTAGCGACCTGTAGGAATGACTTTGCCATCAGACTATGACAAAATAGACCAACCACAATCAAGGAGATGGCAAACCTACAAGCTGAAATAATAATAATAATGGTCAACAGAAAAAAAACGCTAACCAAAGGAAATGGGTAATCACTATGAAAAGAGCCAACAGGTTAAAAAAGAAATTGCCAAACAAAAGCAGGATTATACTAGCTGTTCCTATTTTTTGTTTTTTCTTATTCTACAGCCCTAGGTTGGTACAAAGGACATAAAACACAAGTCAAGTCACTCTTTTAAATGTACAAAGTAATATGGTTTTCTGTTGATGTTTTTAGTTGATGAAATGTACTGAATTTTTTTAAGTAAATAATAATTATTTTTTTAAAAGGTGGAGTGATGGAAAGCTATATGAAGAATTGTTCAGTGGATGTCGTGGCCAATTATGTGCTTTGCGATCTATGTAATGAGGCCTTCGTTTCAAAAAGAAAATATAAAAAGCATATCCTCAGTCACGAAGCTGATGACGTCTTGACATTGCACCCAAGCATTCAAGTATCGAATGTTGTTCCGCAGCACGTGCTGCATCTAAAGTTCAGTGACAGTCATCTGTGCCAGCTGTGTGACAAGACTTTCTGTAGAAAATCCGACCTCGAGAAGCACTATGTCACTCACAGGGGCGAGAAACCTTTCATCTGTGAGGTTTGTGGGAAAGGATTCGTTAGAAAAGGTAATCTACAGACTCACAACATGATACACACTGGGATGAGGCCTCACGGATGTGATATTTGTAAAAAGACCTTCACAAGGAAGAGTATATTGCAACGGCATCTTTTGACTCATTGCACCGAGAAACCGTATCAGTGCCACGTATGCAACAAGGGTTATTCCACCAAAGAGGATCTTCAGACTCATTATTTATTTCACTCGGGAGATACGCCTTATGCCTGTGAACATTGCAACAAGAAGTTCACGAGGAAGTTCACATTGCAGAGACACGAACTGACTCATAAGAACTTGAAGCCGTTCTCGTGTGACTGTTGTGGCGAAAGCTTTTTACAAAAGAATAACTTGCTCAGGCACCAACGTGCTTTTCACTAAGCTTATAAATCAAGTTGGTATATAACTTTGCTTTAAGCTTGTTGATGAATTCTTTTTGTTCGTCCATAAATTGACATTGAATTTATTTATACAATTGGTTTTTTTTTATAAATTATTTTCACCAACTCGCTTTGATATTTTTTTTTTTTTTTTTGCCACTACTGCTACTTAAATGTACATATTCTCTGGGAAATTTCTGACAAATTGGTGCAAGGTGAAGCATGTGAATGCCAGATTTGGAAACCCCAAAATAAAGACGAGTGCTTTTGCCCCCTTAGTAACAGCCTACTTATCTCTGTTTACAGCAGATGGTGTTTTTTAGTAATGCTCTAATGTTCTGAAATTCCATTTTCAACATTCTTCTGAGATTCGTTAACTTTCGAGTGGTCCGCCAGATCCGACTCCTTCATCACTGAAATGATTGGTTCGAAACTCGTAGTTTTCTTGAAGCGACTTTAAATTATCTGATGGCTGACTTTTTGCCATGCTGAACAAACCATCCATACATGGCATCCACCCCCTTCCCTCAATCACAGTATCTGCCTATGATCAACAAGATCTTTTAACACAATGGGATTTAATACGACTAATCCTTTCTTATTACCTCCAGAGAAAATCGAGAAAAGGAATTTTTGTGTTTTCTTTTTACTATTATTGGGCTTGGCCTTCGAGATAAAGAATTTTTTGATAATTACTTCGAGACAGAGAGATGAAAATTCATTGATTTCAAGGCCGTAGCGGAGGGGTCTGGTCCTCCCAAAAATGTGATAAAATGACCGAAAAAGGGAAAAAGATGGCCAAATCTATTGTTCTATTACTTTGGTCCCCCCCCCCCTCCGAATGAAATTTCTGGCTATGGGCCTGATTGATTTAGTACAGGAAATGCAATGATTTTTTCATTTTTCGAGATATAGATTTTTTTCAGAGAGGTTTGACTGTATACAGTCGAATCCCATTATAATGAACTGCAAGAGACCGGAGAAATCACTTCGTAATAACGAAATTTCGTAATAAAGGAATTCCAGATTTAAATATTGTTTCTATGTAAACTTATCTGGAGGTTTAGGAAAGTTTTTGTTGTATATAAAACAAGATTTTCACTATAATGGTATTTGTTAAAACTGGAATCGACTGTGTATAGTACTTTTTGGGGGTTATGAAGAGGGTATTTATATTGAGGAGTATTGCTTCACTCATTTTGTTTATTTCTGAATAGAAGAAGAAAGATGCAATCTCAGGGCCATTCTAACGCATGGAGCCCAACCGAGCACGCTCCCCTCCCCACAAGGGTGGGACTCAGGGGCGTAGCCAGAAATTTCGTTCGGGGGGGGGGGAACCAAAGTGACAGAACAATAGATTTGGCCATCTTTTCCCCATTTTTCGGTCATTTTCTCACATTTCGGGGGGGGGGGGGACCAGACCCCCAAGTCCCCCCCCCCCCGGCTACGCCCTTGGTGGGACTGACAAGGCTCCACCTGGGGAGGCCTGGTACAATTCTTGTCAATTTTTGTTTTTCACGCTATGAATTTACTATAGAGGGGCCAGTGAAAATCTGACTTGGAGATTATGTGGGGGGGGGGGCGGGGTTGTACGGCTGTGACTGGAGGAGCCTTGGATGCATATGGAGGTTCTATGATAATAAGATCTGGATCACTATGAGATTTTAACACATATATAATTTCCAGCCAAGTATTCTTGGCCGGGGGGGGGGGGCAGCGGCTTTTGAAAATACACTAAAAATGGTATATATATATATATACACATATATTTAGTACATGTGCTTTTCTCCACCTTCCCCCAGGAAAAAGAAAAGTTGAAATGACAGCCCTGTGCTGTACCTATCACTAAAAACTAAAGAGCACCCTTACAGCAAGTTAGACATACAAATGTAAGAAATCAGAATGATTTCAAATTTCCGATCCTTCAATACAATTCAAGAACTGCCCCCTTGCAAGCAATGCCCCCCATCCCAGGTCCGTAGCCAGAAATTTAGTTCAGAGAGGGGGGACCAAAGGACAATAGATTTTGGCCATCTTTTTCCCTTTTTTCGGTCATTTTTTCACATTTCGGAGGGGACATCGCCCAAGTTTCCCCTTCGCTACGGCCTTGTTCACACAACCACCCCCACACACTATTCCCTTAAAATGTTTTACTTTTTTTTTCTTTTTTGTCAAATGAAGAGGGATTTTCATAAAAGATTTGGAGGCTGCAAAACCAGCGGAAATGTGAACCGAATCCCGGTCTAAACTGCACATCAGTTGCGGAGCTCACAAAATGTATTGATGCTAGTAGGAAGAAATGCTAAAAAAAAACAAAAAAAATACATACAGGTCATTCTCACGAAATTGGACAAAAAAATGAAGAAAAAAATTAAATTTTAGCGCTTATATATTACTTTAAAAGTGGCCAGGGCCACATTCACAGTTCACTTAAGTGGCTCGCTTCGCACATTTCTGCATCACTCAAGTGGCCCGCGACACACTTCCAGATCACCTGAGCGACTCGCAGTATATTTCCATGTAACTGAAGTGGCTCGCTAAACGTTTCCAAACCAATGAAATGGCCCACACTTGATCTAGACAGTGATGTCGGAGCCAGTGGTACTGCGGTTGGATGCTTGACATCCACATTATTTTGTAGCATGAACCCAAGAATTGATTCAGAGAAATAGCAATTTCCTACATAAAGCTCAAGCTGTCCACCCTCAAGTCTAAAACACTTCCGAGCCCCCCCCCCCCCCCCCCCCCGATGCCTCAAGTCCCTTGGCTGCAAATTACTGGCGAACTGTTGATCATTTTTGTCGCACCACCGTCATTTTCTGCACACGGGGGACAATTAGACCGGGACCTACAATTTATTGCCGATTCCGAAGGGCAGGCTTGTTTTTATACTCATTGAGAGGTTGGTGCGCTAACCCCATGATGGGGGACTCCCTTCGGTACTGTTGATCGAGTTAGAAAAATTATCCGAATAACGTGTAGATTTCAGATACGTCATTCATATCACATTGCAGGGTGTTGCAGCTATTGAAATAAAAAAAACATGTTTTATACGGACACCTTGTGCTCAAAAACACAATTAGAAAGCTTTTTCCTGTCTCTCCTGAGGCCAACAAAAAAAATTCCGTTTCTGAAAACCAGAGCGTTTCTCAACGTTTCTCGAACCCGAGAACCATTATAATGTCTGAAGTAATTCGACGGAACATTACCGTATTTTTAGTTGTTCTGAATTGTGTTTAAGCATTTGTCCCGTCAGTTTTTGTATAGGGTTTTTTAGGATGGGGTGATCAAATAAAAAGTTAATTTTTCTATTCAAATAACTACACAACCCCTTGCAATATGAATAACGTATCTTAAAATCTAAACGATACTTGTTACTAATAGGAAGTATGCCTCTAGGATCAACGGTTCGCCAATAATTTACGGAAAAGGGACATGACATGAGAGGCATCACCCTGTGGGCAACGTAAACGTGCTCGGACAACTCATGTGTTGATTGACGAACCTGGGTCAAGTATGGATCAGGGCACGACCTCCTATAATACTTAGGTTATCTAGGTGGTCGTGATCAGGGCCGTAACTTGGCTGGAGGAACTGGGCAACCCCGAGCCGAATGGGCCCCCCCCCCCACAAAAGTTTACACTTGTTTTGCATGATAGTAATAACCCTTTCAAGAGGGCCCCCTCAATGAAAAGTCTACCCCGGGGCCACAAGAAGACACACTACGGCTCTGGTATGGATGTCAATTACACATTTTTCCTCACATTGCTGACGTATCTAACAAAAGCGAAAATACGCATGTTTCGGCATTTTACAGAACAAAAAAAAATTATTTCCATTTACTATATATATACGATTTTTTCACAAAAATAACTGCGGCAGTGTACGACACTAATTTTTTAGTGTTTTGTACATGATCGATCACTTTCTGCCAGGAGTAGTAATTCGAGTCATCTATTTTATCACAGCACAGGGCGGCTCTAGGGCTGTTTGATCCATGCGGCCACGGGAGTTGTCCATAGGGTGCCAAACCAGGAGTAAGGGAAAAAATGAATACTTCTTGGCAACTGGGGAGGGACAGAGAATTGAAATGAATCACGGTGTGAACTTCGAGACTGGTTATGGGGAACATAGTGTCAGTGAAGAGGAATAGAAAAGAGCTCACTATATCGCCAGATGTGATGCGTTTGACGTTACGGAAGTAATCTAGCGAACGCTGTTAGCAAGCTTTACGCCAACCGAATATGAACTGAACTGAACTGAGCGCAAGCCCGCCACGTTTAAGCGAACGGATAGAGAGCGTGAATCAGAACGGAAGTTGCTCGGATTTCTCGGGGAATGCAATTTGAAGTGAAAAATACAGCAGGTGTGGAAGTTTTCTTAGTTGCAGTGGATTTTTCCTGTGCGGTAAATCAGCGGTTTCTGTGGACCTTAAGAATTATTCAATTTTTTGTTTAGAAAAGCCCCTTGACAATCAACATAAAAGAGGGGCACCCACTGTTGGTTAAAGTTGGCTTCTCAGCCACTATAGAGAGGATTGAAATTGAGGACGATACGAACTTCGAGATTCGTTATGGGAGTATACTGTCGTCGAAGAGGGGTGTGGAAATGAGCTTGATTACTACTAGATGTGACGCGGTCGGCGTTAGACACCGTCTTCACGCATGTGGGCCAACCCAGGTACGACCTGGGGCCTCAAGGAAAAAAATAATATTGAAATTTTCGAGAATTTGCCAAATAAGGGCCTGAGAAAAATCAGGTGGCATGGGGGGAACCCATGATGCTCTTAAGACGGACCTGGTGTTAAGGCACCCGAATATGCACTGAACTTGGAGTGCAAGCCAGTCTTTTCTAAGAAACGGTAAAGACAGTGGCGTCTTAAGAACATCATGGACCCCGGGTTTTTTTTTTATTTTTTGAGGTGCATTCTCGAAAATTTCAACCGGCTCTTATTTTTGTGAGGCTCGAATAGGCTCATACGTTAAGACGGCACTGGGTAAAGGGCATGAATCGGAGCGAAGGATGATTTAAGGCTTTTTGAGTCGGCAAACCAGAACGAAAGTTTCCGTGGCTTTCTAAACCAGAGTAGAAATTGTAGTAGGTGAACGTTCCATTTTTGTACTGGAATTATTCTGCTGCGAGAAATTATTGGAAGATGCTGCAGATGAAGCTTCCAGTCGTACTGGAGTTCTCCTGGAACAATTAGAAGATACTTAGAAGTATGCCTCGGATTCAGGGACGTCGCCAAGCATAATGTGACGAGGCAGCCATCTGGAGCTGCACGTTCACAGGGGCGGCATTTTTTTTATGACAGATTTCTATGACGGCGTTTTCACATATCGAAATAATTTTGAGGGAAAAACGCGAAGCGGATAAATAAAAAAAAAAGTGAGTAAATTCAATACTAATGAAATGCTCTATTCATCTCCTTGCGGTTCAATGCGCAATTCATCTCACACCTTTCCTGCACTTCCAAAAGTGCCACCGGTCTCAACAGATAGGCCGGATTATATATTTTCTAGTTGCATACATCCTTCGGGAAGGTTCGAAGTCGCATGAGTGATTCTTCTGGATCACTGTACCTATATCTGCTCTTGTTATCGAAATCGTCTGCGTGACACGGATTCATCCTCTTGCAAACAAGGTGCCATAAAAAGCCAACTTCGTGCCATTTTTTGCCGCAGTATCTACGATATTTTAAAAGTATTATATTTTGCTTGTTTTGACCTGACTATTGTAATTTGACAGCCCAAAATATCGCCAGAAACGTCGATACTATATTTAGCGCAAGTTTGTCTCCGACAAAGAACACCTTAAATTTTTGACTAATTTATTTTCTGTGTCATACTTTGGGATTAGACCAGTGTTTCTCAAAGTTTGCGCCGCCAACCTCGGTAAAGGACATCGCGGCGAGCCGTTGACATTGACGATTGTCTATTTAGTGCTTTGAAGTGTGGTTCTTTTTTAGACTATTCTGGGGGAGCCGATGATAAACGCGGTCACGGCAAGGGAGCCACAGGTGGCAAAATTTGAGAATTACTATTTTAAATCGTCAGCGTAACCCGCCCCTTCCCCCCAGCGGTTCGCGACCCATACTTTGGGAACCATTGTACTAGGATAATAGATGTGAAGAAAACTCATAGACACTATCGTATCCTCGTATCCACGGGGGCGAAAAAAAAATTATTCGCCTCAGGCGGAAAAATTTCTAGGACTGGCCCTGCTAGGATCAACGGTTTCAAAGTACAGTAAATTGCGGGGCGTGCTGTTACGCACCCTTTATATTGCTACCAAATTGCGAAAGCGGCCAGTTCTCGGCCAATGTTCGAATTTCTGGCTTTGGCAGCCTGTTCGTGAAGTGGTTGGAGAACCCTGGAAAAAGAAAAGGCATTATTCTTTTGTAATAGTTATGGAAATTTATAGTTATGGTTAGCTATGTGTGGCAACTGTAAAGACCAAAGAAGTCGGATTATATATATTATAGGGGAACTCCAGCCACTTTCGGCTAATACACACAACACATTGGCTGTAACATACACATCTAAAGTGGTTTTGTTTTAGTTGGAAAAAAATTGTGTTCACTGCTGGTGTAGTAGCGCAAATTGTTAACAGATATAAGAAACAGTCGAAGATGCGTGCGCATGCGTTCTCATGTCAAGCTTAAGAATTTTTCTGGTAACTCCACTTAACGCTTTCCCTCGCATTTTGGGCACGTAAATAGCGAACAGTATCATTGCAATAAAACCCCCTGCTGCCATCTACGAAACAAAAAATTTTGAACATCAGCCAACACCTACTAGAGAATTTTCAAGGCCGCAACACGAGCTCGTGACGTCACTAAACTTAGGCGACTGCTTGCGCTACGCACTGTGGAATCGACTTGATATATGTAGCGTACTCATTTATTATTCCGCGAGTAAAATTGGTGCTATGAAATATTTCTGATTTCTGCCTTAACTTCCCCCCCCCCCCCCCATTATTCAGTTCAGACAAAAATGAAAAAATTCCCTGTACTTGTCTAGGTTCATAGAACGATTGAAAATAAATAAAATGAAGCCACAGAAAAAATTATCCTTTTCCTCCTTTAAAATGGTTTTAGGAAAATAAATTTATAACTGAAATGAAATTTTTCTCACAATCAAGTTTCATATCACACACCTACAGAGAAAGACAAATCAACAGAAAGTGGAAGTTTTTTTTTTTTAAATTAATATTTTCAAATATATTTTACGAATTGGGAACATTATCTACTTTAAACACTGTCTTCATTCTCAAACAATTTAAGCAATAATTTTAAAATTTCCTTCAAATTTTTTCCATTACATACAAGCAAGAATTTTAATATTCAAAAGCTAATAAAATGATTCTTATAACAGTAAATGAGAACAAGATAACTTTCATTAAACTTTATTTATAGAATTATATATACTTTATTAAAAAATGATATATTTTATAAACAGTTGTATTGCACAAACCATCAAATTCCTTTATATCTTTGTAAAAATTTGTAATTTTCTGTACTGAAATGTAATTCACACACCTGTGTAAGAAAAAGAGAATTTTACTTGGCAATCTACTGATTTACAAGGATTCATTAAAATATCAATTAAATAATAAGCTAAATATGCCTGATGAGGATCATCAGGATAATTAAGGAGATAATCAAGCACTATAGACAGCGTTGACAAAAATTGTTTGCTTCAAAAAATCGAATTTTTTTGACAAAAAAATTCAATATTTTCTTTTCCTAAATTTTGAGTCGAATCGAAAATGCTAACTTTGCAGGGCATTTTTCTCTAATAAGGTTGTGAATAAATTGAATAGCTTGCCTTCGTGGTCGTGAATTTTAATACAATTGTCATATTTAAAAAGAAATATGATAAACATATGGGGATTAATCAAGAAGCTATGCGCCTATGCATAATAAAAAATGAGACAACCATAATTTTTTTATGGGCAGTATATTTATATTTTATCATAATTATTGGTTTTTGATTGCTCTTATTGGGTTGCTGTATTTGTGGAATATATATTAAACATCCATATTTTTTATAAGGGCAGCTTTTGTCAGCCACCTCGTTGGACATTTTTTCTGTTGTGGTATTTGCATTAGGGTGTATTAAATATTTTTCATAACAGTTATAGTTCCCAGTTTTTAACTTATAGGCAATATTAAGCTCTGAAGATCGTGCTTAAAAAAAACTACTAAAAATCTCATTCAGCATACCAGTGACATCAAATTATACCAACTGTTTATCTCGCCCTCCCTCCCCAAAAAAAACTGCATTACATTTGTTTAAATATTAATTAATGTGTAAATAATATGAACCAATCTTCCCTTTACTCGTATTACATCACACATGTTTAAAAAAAAAATCATATTCAAAATTGCTTCAAATATTAGTCTGATTTAAATCAGAAATTTTTCGTTAGCAAATGTTCATTAGCCAATTGATTATTCAAATCAATATTTTTAGCTTCAGTTACGTGTATTAAATTTCGGGAATAAAAAAGAAAATTCTACAGTATGCAATATTATATATTATTTGTTTCTAAAATCTGGCAATTATGTAATTCCAATATTAAAAAATAATTTTAGTTATGCACTTACCTTGTGATTCTCTATCGGAATGAAGTCTTTTCTTGAAATGGCTGAAAGCAAACGCTTCCTCAACATGGCATTCTCCGGGAATGAAAATACTGATACTTTGGGACCTTTAACATAGTTTCCCCGACAATGTGGTGCACAGCTTTTATATGGCATGATTGTAAAGTTTTTTAGATGTTGAAATCCACAGAAACGAATAAAAAAGAACGATTTTAAGAGCTTCGTTTTCGCACATGTCTGACAATAACAACGTGGAAGATACAAAGTAGAAGCCAAGCAACGTGCTTTGTTGGTGAGAAAACAACGTGCTTACACATCACCCCCCATAGATAAGCCTCTTATCTATGGGACGGGTGTTGGCCTACATGCGTTAAAGAAAAATTGCTTTTTATCACTTGGCGCGTTTTCCCGAATAACTAATGGCTTATCGTAGGCTGATGGCAACCATTCCATTTAATTCTTCGGCCTAACTATGCTACGTCACAACTACTTTTGGGTTACCATGTAGAGGCCTTGTTTTCTAGTGGGTGTTGCATCAGCCCGCTTAAAACATGCTACTGAGCTGGATAATCCCATTTTATCGCTCTACAAAAAACGTTGAAAAAAATCCCCATTTCCTTTCCTCAAAGATCAAGGAATAAAATCTTAGAATAGTTCATTTGAATCCCTTTTAGATGGCAGAGAGAAAACACCCCCAAACCTGTAAACTTAATTAAAGCAAGTGTACAATTAAAAAAAATATGTTTCTTTAAAATTAGAATCTAGTGTAACGTTCTTGATCGTTACCTCCCGGTTCTTTAATATTTTTTCCCCCAGTAAACATTGAGTGGATGACAACAATGGAACAGACAAAGTTTAGATAGAACTATAACATTTATTCAATTATATTGTTAAACCATTAATCAGCGTAATCACTATTATCACAGGCCCTTTTATATGTTAAACTATTAATTAACGTTTTATCACAATTATCACAGTTAGTCTTTTCTCTCACTGTCACAATGAAACAAAAATATGAATCGATCTCACCGCCGTTGTCCAGGTTTTCACGTCTTATCACATCGTCCGGTAGATACTCCCAGGTGTCTGCCACACAGCCAAAGACTCGTCGTCACCAGCTTCAGACGACTTTGGTGTAAACACACGTTGAGATGAAAGCTCAGCCACTGCACATGGAACTGGAGATGAAAGTCCACGGGTGGCCGGTCTGACCACTAACCGATCACTGGATCACGACGACATTGAAACCTTACGTGCGATGAGACGAGATAAGTGCCAAGGCACACTTCTACTATTGTAACTTCATCGTTACTTATGAGACGATCTGGCTCACACCATGACAGGGCGTGACGCCTTACTGATTAAGTCGGTCGTTAGTCGTAGGTGAGGAAGTAGGTAGGTAGCGAGAGTCAGTAAGTAGGTAGTGAGTCAGCACATCTCTAGCTGGCTTTTATATAGCAGCATTCCCACAATGCCTTACTGAAGAACCAATCACAACATAGAAGGTGCGGTATTAGCTTGTATCTGATTTACATAACTTCATGAGAAAAGGAAATACTGTAAACATTATAATATTAAATCTGACATCCAAACATAACAAATTGGAGACCGATCGGCGGACACACGATCCTACCGGTCGATCCCGGAGACAAAGGTAAAACAATGACTAGAATAAAGACGATTTCCACGGGGCCCAATTTGGTAACGTTACACTAGGTGATGAATGTCATATTGCGTTTCTACAGAAATAAGTTCAATAAAAAGGTGTTTCTTATGGAAATTTTAATCCATCAGAAGTGGGATGGTTTCTTAAACTGCAGAATTTTTGTGTACTTTATAGGACACCCATCTTAACACACGAGTACGACCCGTGCACCCATGGCCTCACACCCTCTATTAAGTTCCCCCTCTAATATGAATTTATAGGGCAAAAAAAAAAAAAAAAAAAAAAATGGGAATGATCTCGAGCAAACAAGCATCCCTGTCAAGCAAGTCCTGTCAATCATTTCCTTGTGGGAGCCGAAAAACACACGCACGGGTGGAAATTTTGCCTCAAGCCACCCATGTCACTGCAGACCAGAATTTCTCAAACTTTGTCATTGTAGCGCCTACTTCAATAAAAAAAAAAAAAAAATTCTCATAGTCACTTAAGAGCTTCTATTCTCCCTCCAGTAGGTGATATTACCCACTCCTATCGACCAATCATGTAGATAAACAAAACAGGCAATAAAAAACAGGCCAATTTATTTTTCCAGATTTATATCAAAATGTTCCTTGATTCTATTCTATCACTTTTCTCACTGGACTTGTCCAATGAAGTAGATCTTGCTTTTTTACACATATAGTAAAATATTACTGCAACAGCTGCTCCAGAACCAATCTCTGTAAGTCTTGGAAGAAGGTGTGTGATGAAATTGTACCGAATCATGATCAACCTAAAAACAAAGACAACATTAAAAACTTTTTTAATGTCATTTTAGTTACGTCTGAATTATAATCAGTCACGACAACTGCAATAATAATAATTGAAATAATTTACTCTGGCATTAAAAAAAAATAATTCACAAATTCCCTTTACATTCCACTTATGTTACAGAACCTAGGCATACAAGAAATACCGTTTTCTGTATATTTTTTTCGGGTCTTTCTTTCATGCCGAGCACAACTCTGGTCTAACACCATGGACAATTTACTACTACTTGGCCATGCATACACCTCATACACATTCCTCTGCAGAATTTCTAACGAATCGGTACATGCTGGAATGAGTGTTCCGAGTGTAATGTGGGCCTTAATACAATAATGTTGTCGGAATTGTTATTCTCTTGTTCTTGCTGGTGCTGCCATCTGTCTCCTACATCCAATCTTGACTGTTTGTACACTGTAAATGCAAGTATCATGTTTTTGGTGTGCCTGATCTCTGCGGGGAGATTTTAGAAATGGGAGACTGGCTTGCATTCGTGTCTCCAAATACAAAATCGCAAAAACAAACCTCAGCTGACTACCACTGTGCCACCAACAGGAACCTGATCTACACAATGAGAGTTCAGCTGAGCAATTTATCACCGAATGAGTTATGTTGGAAGTGTATGCACGCGTACCTAACAGCCTGAAAGCATACTTAGTGTTGTGCATGGATTTAGTGCTTCCATTTATATGCCAAGTTGTGAATGAAGTGAGACTGAATATTTGCACTGCTGTATGCTTGTTTCTCTCTGAGGCGAGAATTTTAAATGGGGAGATCAGCTGCTGCTGAACCAAGACATGCAACTTGTCCATATTCATCTGCGGAACTTCTAACAAATTGGTACATGTTGGAATGTGTATGTGTAGTGCACCTGACGTGAAGTTTGTTTCTGTGTAATGCTTGTTATGTGCAGTGCTGCCATCTGCCACCAGTTTTTCCTAACTATGCGTGAAGTGTAATGATTGAATAATTGTATTGTTGTAGGCCTGTTGCTCTGTGGCGAGACTTTATAATGGGGAGATTAGCTTGCATTCACACCTCGAAGTTGGGAACCACAGAAAACCAACTTCCCCCATTCACCAACTGAGCCACCCATGGAGCCCAAACCCAGATCTTTGCGATGCAAGTCAGTCCCTATGACTAAAAGACTGCACAGCAGCTAAAAAAAAAGCCTGAAAAACAGAGGACGTTCCAAAAGTAAGGCCTTGATTGTCTACAACAGTCTTCCTAATTTTATGCCGCACTGCTTCACGCCCCCCCCCCCCCACTGAGTCAATCAAACAGGATCCCATGTTAAAATTTACAGTTTTTACCGTGCCTGCCCAAAGGAGACGACATCATTCACTTAGGGAAAGCACTGGTCTAGAAGAATGATTCATCACAGACAAACCCTGACTTTCACTTGAAAGGGCCCTGGGCGGAGCGGACATTATAGAGACAAACCCTTCCAACCAAACCCATCCCCCCCCCCATCCAACTAGAATCAAATATGTTTAACTAACATGAAAAAGTTTAAAATTTTAGGAGGGGTGGGGATCAAAATTATGGAACCTTGGACAAATGTGCCTCTTGCCCATGCAGAAACCGGGCCGATTTTATCCTCAAACATTGTACACCAGCGCCAACCCAAACATTGGCTATAGATATCTGTCACATACTTCTCATGTGATCGCTCATAACGCATTTTGTGGCACAAACTTCACTCTTTAAACAAATCTTTATTACCACCCCCACCACTGATAAATCGCTCCCAATTCAATTGAACATGGGCACACCAGTCTTAATTTCTTCTCTATTGTCTGACATTATGCATATTCTTTTCTTTACGTCACTTTCAAACCTCACATTATACGTTCTGGTCAGTTTCAAAAGGTGTATTCTTCATTTTGTACTCAGTTGTTTCTTTTTGAACCTTTTCTACACGGAAACCTACTTTTGGAACATCCCCTTCACCCCGAAATATAAGATATATCAGATTACAAAACAGAGTTTCTTACGAATGAGGTAACACACTTCAACAATTTTTACTTCATTGAAATAAATTGAGAACAAAGTATGACCAAATCTGCAACCAAAATAATACAGGGTGGATGAAAAGTCTTGGTCTGGAATTACACTATAAAAGTTTAATAAAAGATCTTTTACAAAACCTGAAGAAACAAAACAATAAGCCTATTGGTTACATTAGCTCGAATGTAACTGATACACTTCTTGGTTGCATTTTTCAAGTTTTATAAAAAGTTTTATAAAACTTTTAGAGTATAATACCCACCTTGGACAAATTTTAAAATAAATAACAAATCAATCAATTGATATAAAAAGGTGATTTGCATTGAAATACTTATCATGGCTTAGAGTTTTTATGATAAATTAAAACGCAAAGTACAAATTTCACTCACAGGTGATGCTGTGGAATGAAAAACTTGACATAGCACATAAAATGCACTACAAACAGTGCATAATTAATGTTTAAGACAATTTGTGTTACAAAAAACCACCACATTTCAATATGGGCAGCCTCTTTAGTTATAGCTACATCTAAACGGGTAAAAAGGTGCGGGTAAAAAGTAGTTTTATGCGATATGATGCAACAAACTATGCATTGTTTTGTTGTATTTCATGTGTTATGTAGAGTTTGATTTTATAGCGCTACCTGTGAGTGAGATTCGAATTTAATTTAGGAAAAAAAAAAAAACACTATGTCATAAGTATTTTAATGCAAATTGCTCTTTTCTGTGTCAATTGATTTGTTAATAATTTTTAAAATGTGTCCAGGACTTCTCGTCCACCTTGTATTTACACTTACCAAAACTGAAAATTGAAGTAAAAAATAATTTCTAAGACCAGCAAAAAGAAGTTATAAGTTATTGTAATTTCCTGCACAATAAGCATGAAAATCCATTAACACAGTTAGAGCAACCAGATTTCAAAACGACAAACCCTACACATCCAGCTCAGATTCTCAAACATGTTCAGAGAAAATCAATTTTAAAATATTCTGCCATGACAATTTTAAAAATTAGATAAACATAATGCATACATATAATCTGCATACTAATAAACTGATGAATTTCCTAGTCTTATGTCACATTACAAGTTGAAATTTGATTAGAAGGAATTGATTATATGATTCAACATTATCAAAATTGATTTGCTAGCCCTTTTCCTTTCTCATCAACCCTAATCAACAGTTGAACTCGTGATTTAACAAATCAGAAGAAACTGACAATTTTATTTGTTAAATCAGGGACAAATTTGATCAGGAGCATCATTCGAACAGCAATTCAGCAGAATTTAACACCATTCCGATAACACCTAAAAAAATATAAACTCAAGAATAAAAGTCAGGGTGCATGAAAAAAATGCTTGATAGAAGTTTGTTTGACACGTCAAACATTTTTATCAAAATATGCCCAAATTCTCATTTTTTCGTTAATTGAAAGTTTCTTTTCAGAAGAACCCCCATTCTTTTTTCAAGACAAAGCACAAACTTCAAACTTGAAGTAACTATTTCTTTACAGTACAATGTTTTCGTTATTGAAGAGCAGAAACATTCCCACATGCAAACTAAATGGCTTTATTATTATCATCTCCTTCACCCCAAAAGAAACTTGATTCCTGCTCCCTTGTTTGTCTTTGAACAAAAGTTGGTCAAATGCTAGGAAGTCAAATCTTTGGATTGTGGTTTTGGGTGATGAGAAATAAGAAAAATAAAATTAGTGACAGTTAATACTGGGCAAATCGTTCCAAAATTTCGGTAACGTGAAACTTATGTTCACAATAATTAAACTTATACTCAGAATTTTAGAGAATATTTAGCCACTGGTATAAGTAAATAAATAAAAAAGTTTTTGATCAACCCTGTATGATAAGCAAATGATTTGTAAACTTTCACAAAATATTATAATAATTTTTCACAATGCTTGTGTGCATTTTCATGAGAATAGCACGTATATTCACAAAAATAAATTTCCCATAAAAATTCCAATTTTCATTGCTTATTTTTTACTTATAACAGTTTTCAACAAATTTTCATGAAATTCACACAATAAGGAATTATCAAATTCTAAATTTCTACACATGGTATCTCACGTATAATGTCAGATTTTCGGTGAATTTCATGAATGTTGGTTGAAAAGTGAGCATGTTATAAGCAAAAAACACATGATGAAAAATGGAATTTTTATAGAAAACATCTTTATGAATGTGCTATTCTCACAAAACACACAAATATTGCACCAAGTTATTACAATATTTTGTGAAATTTGCAAATCATTTATAGTTTTTTGTAAATCATACAAGGGTTGATCAAAAACATTTTCTTATTTAATTTTTTTGTCGGCCCCCCAAATGCGCTCGTAACTAAATTTTCACTGGAAATTATGAGTGCAAGCATAGGGTTTACATGACTGAAATTTCAGAACGATTTGCCCAGTATTTTTCTAGAAACTCCGGAAAATAACTGAACTCCAAAAAGGGGACACACTTTTGGCAATATATTGTACTTGTTCTGCAAAAAATAAAAAATAACTTAATTTCTACATTTTATTTATTTATTTATTTATATATAAAAACAGGCATAGTTTCTAAATATTGATTAGGCCTATTTTCATTGAAAATTACATTGGCATGCAAAAGGCTATGAATTCTCTACAAGGTCTGATTCTCAGGTTGAAGCATTAAAGCAGTTAATTTCGGAGACATCTCTACATTCAATATTTTATAGAGGTTCTTTTTAATCTAGCACAAATAAAAATAACACCAGGAATTAAACATTTTGTTTTCTCATTATAGAAACAGTGTAATGTCATAGCTGCCAACTCCGGACAATGAGAATTATGGAGATATTTGCATTCAAAATCTTTACCAAATTCCATACAAAAAATAAATATAAAAAGGGATTTTTGGAAACAATGTAGGGATTTTTCTTTTTTGAAAAGAAGGAAATACCGCAGGCCATCACAGATTAGTGCAGTCCCCAATCATCATCAACTGGTAGGTTAAATTACCCATCTTTACTACTTTATAATCAAACCACACCAGCAAAAAAAAAATAAAAATCCCGATTATGCTCAAAACTTGCATACTTATCAAAGCACACGTCACCTTGTCAATTTTGCACGTCAGAAAGCTGAATAGATGCTGGATGTTTTGGTGAATTTTGTCCCCCCCCCCCAATGAAATATTTTTCTGATTTGATACAATAGTGACAATTTACATCATACTTGTGTCATTTCAGGGATACAAAATGAAACAAACTGCCTTTTTTCCAGAGTAAGTTTTTACCATGAACTGCGATAACTTTGGGGCAGCAGGTAATTTTTGGCTTACGAATCTCAACGGCATACATTTTGAATTGGTGCCCGATTACGCTACCAAACCCACTATGTGCTGCTACCTTGCCACATTTATTGAAAATTAAAGCTGCAGTTCACGAACCTCCGAAGGCATCCCAACTTGTTTTCAACTTAGTGTTGCCAAGTTTCTAGTTTTTGGGTACAAATACAAGGCACAACAGGTAAAATGTCAAACGCTAAGAAAAAGATGCCCATAACAAATATGGATGCCATATTTCTAAAATACAGGAAATCAATTGAAAATGCAATTATGAAAACTACATATACACGATAAATTACTATACTGTCCATAAAAAAGATTATGGTTGTCTTATCTAAGCATGGATAACTTCTCGATTTACCCCAACATGATTATCATATTTCTTTCTAAACGTGTGAATTGTGCTAGAATTTCATACCTCCAGGGGTAAGCTTAAATTTATTAACATTATTAGAGAAAAATTCCCTGTGACACTATAATCTAAAATTGTCCTTTACAAATTGATACTGGTGTCCCCTTGTCAAAGCAGTTGATTGACGGTGTATTAATAATTCATGACCCATACTATTCATCTCATTGAAGATTTTAAAAATTTTGATCATATCACCTCCAACACCTGCATTCTTTCAATGTAAAAATTTTCAAAAAATGAAGTCTCTCTTCATAACTCAAGCCTCACCCCTGCCAACAAGGACCCGTGTAGCTCTTCTCTGCACTCCTTCAACCAAGTCTATGTCCCTCTGTAGGTATGGACTCCAAAACCTTACAGCATACTACAGTCCAGAACGAACTAAGCCTTGGAAAAGCGGAAGAATGCCTTTAGGAAAACGCAAGGAGAGCTTCTTGAAACTGAGAATTCTGCTTTTTTTTTTACCACTGCTGAACAATGCTCAAAAAACTTAAGCTGCTCCTCAATGAGAATTCCCAAATCAGTGACCCTAGTTGCAACTGAGATAGTGACACTAGTCAAGACAAATTTGGGTTGTTCAAACCAAAATGAGCGACTATGTACTTCTTAATGCTAAACGACATGCTCCAATCCTGTTTAAGTTGGTCTGGAGCGACTCCCTATCACTTTGATTCCCGACTACCCAATTAGCTTCACTTCATCTGTGAATTTGATAGCAATCCCATCGAGTTTATAGATAAGTGAAAAAAGAATGGAGCCAAAGTATGGATTCCTTGAGGTAATCCATTTGTCATACCTGTCCCATCAGAGAATTCCCCATTCACTATAACCCAATGCGACCTATCTCTCAACCACGATTCTATCCAATTTAGCAAGTTGTCCTCAATCCCAATCTCATGTAAACACTTCAAGAATTCACCATGTTGGACCTGATCGAATGCCTTTTGGAAATCAAGGAAAACATCTAAAATTTTTGCCCTTCCCCAGAGCCTAAAAACATTCATATGCTTCCTAAGAACTACAAATACTTCATTACAGGCAGGTATGTACTTTGAGAAGTACTTATATGTTACCTATTTCATGTGATAGTAATATTTTTTTATACTTTTATTTTGTGTTATAACCTCAACATAACATTAATGTCAAGATTCATTGAAAGACTGGTTATTTGTGGAGATGACGATTACAAGGAAGAAAATTAATCTCTGCCCCCACAGGGACTCGACCCCCCCCCCCCCCACTACGAAAACAATTGCCAGCAATAATCTTATTTCCTACATGAATATGGAGGTAATATGGCTGGATGAAAAAAACAATAATTCATAGCACTTCCAAATGCTACTTGCCTCTTGCATTTAACTGGATGTGGCTTACTTCTGCTCAATGAAAGATGCCCACAGAAAGGTGCCGCAAGACTGGAAGAAGACGGTCACTCGAAGTTGATGTACATCTGTGACCACGAACCAATTTCAAACACTTAAAATACCTCTGAAATAGCCAGTTCAAGGGTCCAGAAAACTTGATTTCTGGGTTCTCAGATCCAAACTTTATAGGTCTTGCAAAGGTTACCTTCTGGAAGCATGGTTCCCTCCTGGAATCCAAGCCTAAAAAACATCTTGTAATAAGATTTTAATGCTATGTCTGAAATGAGTCACTTATGTGTATCATTGGGAAAGATTGGTTTTTTTCATAGTGTTTCTAAGCAAAAAAAAAATACTGTCCCAAATTTACCACACTTAACCCATTTGAATACAGCTCGACAAGAAAAAGTACATGTTGCAAATTTTTTCGGAAAAAATACTCATGGGCATAAATGGGTTAATAGAGTAAGATTGAGGCAATGATGCAAGATGTTTCTTAGGATGGCATTGTCATTAACTAAAATTATGTCCATACTTATTAAGAGGAAATAATTTCATATATTACCATAGTTTCAGCAATCTATCTTAATAGGTGTTGACAGGAGTAATAAAAACCCAGAAAGTTTCCTTGATCTAAGGTAATAATTTTTCCCCCCTTAAAAGTAAGGATTCTTTACAATCACCCCCAAAGCAGAATGTTTAGCACTGCTCTGTGACGAGCCCTCAGCTGACTGGAAATGTTCTGCGGTAAAAATCCCCATACATGTAATCAGGGGCGCAACTAGATGCTTCGTCACCCGCGGCAAGCGCACATTTTGATGCCCCCCCCCCTTGTAATGTGGGAGAGGTTTTGTAATGAAATTTGCGCCCCCCCCGGGGGGGGGGGGACACACACCTTAAAATTCTTCCAAAATTGTTCTGCAGTAGCACTAATTGTTCTGCGACGTACGTCACAGATTTTGGCACATTCTGCTTTGAGGACAATCACAGTTGAAATTCAGGAGATATAAATTTTCAGGAGTCTGGGAGATAAGAGTAGAAATCCAGGAGACTGGAGCTATGTAAGCTGTCAAGAGCTCTTTTACGAAACAAGGATCAAAAGACCAATAAAAAAAATACAAACACTAAAATCACATTATGCACGTTCAATTCACACTTCAAAGATCCTTATTAATTTTGATGTACGTTTGACTTGATAGTTTCCATCCTAATGTTTGATTGCTTCAAAAAATAAAGTAAATAAAATTCCTTGACTGTTCCTAACTGCAAAACAGATGAACTACCAATATTTTTTGCACAGATAGAAAAGAAATTAATTTGCACCTATGCAGAATCATCTTTATCGGTCATATCTTTGACCTGGTCAACGAAACCTTGGGTCTTTTCGGTCACAGTGTCTTTGGCAGTGTCCACTTTTTCTTTCCCTTTCCTCAGTAAGGAATCCATTTCGTTCTCAAATGATTTCAGCTTCCTCTGCTTCAATTCTGGACGGACTCCGAAATAGTAGCCAGCACCAGCAGCGCCAATCAATCCAGCGATAATGCCGAGCTTGTATCTCTGATAAAATTTTGACATAGTCAAAGGCGTCACGTCTGGTTTACAACACGATTTAAGCAAAAGCTTACAACCTGTAAATAAAACACAAAAGTCCCAAAAATCAATGAACATTGATTTTTCATTGCACCTACTTTGAGATATCCACAGAATTTATAAATTTATTTACTTCTTCCTGTCTCACTAGCTACAATCAGTTTTCCGGTTTCCACCACACTTCTATATATATATATTTCAAATTCTTGCAGCGATCTTTGCTCACAATTCAAGAAGTGTCATTAGAACTTTTGCATACTGTTTATGCCTACTTGATGTGCAGTATTTCTTGATAATGAACAACTAGGCATGATAAACATTTTGAATATTAAACAAACATAAAAAAACCTTTATGTTTGTTTGTTCTATGCACCTACAAAATTCTGAGAGTTATAATCACTTTGGCAAATTTGAATTTGAAAGAAATGGAACAGCTATATGCTGATCTGTAGGCCTGCATAAAAGTCTATTCCGATTGATCAGAAACAAACTATCGCATATATTTAACATGACTAACCTAGACAGAACCAGGGGGGAAAAATGCAGGCTTTCTCTCAATTATTCATAAATATACAATCCATGGTATGTGCTCACCAGGGTTTAAGCTAGATAAAAAATTCTTTTCGCAAAAAAACGAAAATGGGGGAAAAGCTAAAAGCTTTAGCACAATGATAATAATTGATGGTTGGATGTCTACTCGTTTCGCACCTCCTGTACACCTTTTTGCAAAAGTGGCTACCACTTCTTTTCCATTCTAAAATTTTCTTTTGCATTTTGCAAAAAATGTGATCGTAGCTTAAACCCTCGCACTCACCTCCTCTTGCATATACTATCGACCCCTTGGTCTTGGCTATGATACAAATAGCTCTGATGTATGCACAATGAAGCTCAGATACTTTTATTAAATTTTTAATTATTGATCTTTGCAATTTGATTATTTATAGTCCTTTAACCACAAGATGAAACTTGGCTACAGCATGTCATGCTACGTCAAACAATTTTATTCTTTTCTAAAAGGACAAGATGATCATGAAAGCTCAGGTGCTGACAAGCTATAATTTCACACATCTACTTATGTTCTCTGTCAGAGGTGGCTTGAGAAAAAGTCTCCACTTGTGCTGAACCTATTTTTGATGCCTTCTGAATTGTTTCCTGGTTGTTAAGCACCCTTTTTTACCCTTTCAACTTGGATTTGGCACTCTGTGTGGCCATACAGCTCGATAGCTACCCCTTTTTTTATTTTCGATTGCATTAGGTGCCAATTCTCACACTTGGAAAATCTGTAATTTGTCACGTGACAAAACATTTAGCTACCAAAGAAAACAAATCCTACAAATAAAAGGTAAATTGAAGATTTTTCAGGGTGACCCATTCCAGTATTTTTCTGTAGCGCCCAAGTGGTGTGGTGCTCATCTACCACAGTGAAGATTGCTGTCATGGTCCCACGTTTGAACCCGAGGGGGGGAAGGATAAGATATTTTCCCCCAATGAACTTGAGCCGGCCACCAATAGACAGCGTCTTTGCTTCCAACCCATCTCATTAATGGCAGTAAATTGCAATAGAGTGATATGGTGAGAGTTGGTATTTGGCGATGTAGTATTTTTCTGTAATTCTGGCTCTCTGCCTTTTTTTAAAGTAAAAATTATCCTGTTTCTTCTAGTATTTTCAACAAAGCCTACATGAATTTTTATTCTCCACTGAAATTAAGCTGATTATTATAACTGTGAGTATTAGTTTCCCATTTAAAATGTTTTTTTTTTTTTTTCGCGAAACTCATTTGAATCCACTGTGATTTGCAATAAAACTCCATTTCCCAGCAGCAGAGATGCCACTGATGTGCTATAGTGCGTCAAATACCCGGAAACTTTTGGAAAGGGATGCATAAAAATTAAGTTCAGGCATCTCATTGGACGCTAATAGTAGACAATGTGCCCGAGTGGCATGGTGGTAAGATGCTCGCCTACCATCGTGAAGGTTGTTGTCAGGGTCCCAAGTTCGAACCCAAGGGAGGATATATTAAATACAAATACGATAAGATACACTATCAGGGCGTTCAAGCGGAAAGTGAAAGGACGTGTGTTCAATTCCCCCGCAGGGGCAGTTGAATTTTCTATTTCCAAAATATATTTTCGCATCAGCCAGCTGTTAAAAACCTTTGAATTGTTATTATACTCACTTTTGATACAATATTTGGTGAAAAAAAAAAAAAAAAAGGTCACTTTAAGATTGCAAGGACTAGAGGATTTTATTTCAAGATTTTTAAACTCTTGCAAAATATAATTTGAAGATTTTAATGGATTTTTCTGTAAAGATACAAAAAAAATCCAGAAGAATCTGGTTTACGACTGGAGGATTTTGATAAGCCTTAAAAAAAATCAGAAGGCTTTCAGGTAAATTAGAAGCATTGGCACCTATGCTATAAGGATGGAAATAATAAAACTGTATAAAGACTAACTGTGATGACTGACAAATTGAAATCATAGTCCAAACACAAAAAAAAAATGGCTGTAAAATGTATAAATGCCTCTCGCCTCTCAGTTATTGAATTACATTACCTTCAAATCAAGTCAATAATTATACAGACAGGGGAAATATCTTTATCCATTCTCTGGAACCCTTCACAGAGTTCTGAATTTGAAAAATGAGCCCTTTGAAATATAAATTATTGAAACCAAAATTTTAAATTCTATTTTTTATGAAAAATTAGGAAAATACCACCCTTTTCATAAAATTACTCACTTTTTATAAACTTATAACTCATTTTTACAAAAACAGGGTCATATTAAAAATGTCTGGGGGGGGGGGGACAGACACCCCTCTCCCTTACAGTCCCGAAATTCACAAAATTTTATCATAACTTAAATGCACACAAAATGAAATCGTAAATCATGTTACCTCCTTCCCGTATGGCTGAGAATTTCCAATGATAACTCGAACACTTTCAAAGCTCTGTCTAAAACTGCAAGAGAGGAATTCCCAAACATTAAAAGTAATATATTAGGAGAACCATATCAATGTAATTTAAAAGGTGATAAAAAATATGCGGAGTACAACATTTTTCTTAACAATCTTGTTATTAATTTCGAATACAACAAATGGACTATTCATAATCTAAACATATGCATTTGTCAACACCCACATTCATTTGAATTTAAAGTAGCTGCATTTGGTCGAGGCAACTTTTAAAAAGCTTTAAAAATGCTTTTTAAAAATTTCAGCTATGCACTGCACCTGTTTGTTAGAAATTTCCTCCCATTTCCTCCGTAGCCGGTCAATTTGTTGCACTCAACTTGTCGCGTCTCAATTTGTCATGGTACAAATTTGTCACAGTGCCAATTCGTTGCGGTACAAGTTTGTCGCAGTGGCAATTTGTAGCGGTACAAATTTGTTGCAGCTCCAATTCGTAGCTGTACAAGTTTGCTGCCGTGTCAATTCGTTGTGACGTCAATTTATCACAGAATCAATTTGTCGAAGCGTCGATTCTTCACTGTACATGTTCCTCGCGAGCTTGTATGTAGGTTTTTGTCTTATACGTGAAATAAGAAACATGAACAAAAGTGCACACAGTCTACTGAAAAGGATTATTTTTTGTCATTGCGAAAAGGTCATCAGAATTAAAATTACAATATCAATTACATTTAAACACACAAAAATTTAACTGCATATAAAAATTTAATTATATTTTAAAATTAAATTATAAAAATTTGAAATGTTAAATAATTGACTTTTGATGTGATAAAATTTCAATATCATGTGGAAAAATTTCGGTTTGTATGATATTCCCCAAATTACAGTGGAGCCTCTCTTTAACTGTAAACTTCTATCTGCCCCATGAGCTCAAGAGTTTCTCCCTCCTCCGAGAGTCCCTAACATATACCACTACAGTACCTCCATGAGAACCTGAAATATTTAATTAATTAATAATTAAATTAAAATATTTAATTTTCACCGTATATGTGCCCTACTTCCCGCTTCCTGTCAGGATTTCTATTTCTTGCAGCTAAGGGAGTTGGGTACAGATCAAGGGAAGAAATGTACAGTGCTTATGAATGATGATTCGATGAAGCTTTCATAATGCCCACAACCTTGAGTCTGGCGCCGTAGACCGCTCAGCCATCCTGACATCATAATGCCCACAGGATGAGCACAGAAAAAGCCATGTAATCACCAATAAGAAAGATGACTGAAGCAGTCGCATAGATATAACCATCTTATATTTATGGTCAGTCGCATATTTTTGGCTGGCTTGTTTGAATATTTTTAGGCTACATAGTTTTCATTAGCGTCTAAGTTTTTGGTACAAGATTGGTGTGCTTGGTCTACATTTTTCTGTTGGCAAAAACATGGAATATTGCAAAACCGAACATGGAAATGATATGTTGGTTTGCATGTGTTTAAAAGTTTCCCTCCATAATTCATGTTCCGAAATTAGAAAATTTTTTAATGCAATTGAATCAATTATCCTATAATTAATTTTCTTTTGAGTTTATTGTTGTATCATAAAACAGATACACAGATTATACGGACGACAAAAAATAATGTAGTACTTTTTAAATTAAATTGTTTGAATTCAATTTAAAATAAATTGCAATAAATTGAAATCTTTCGTATCGTTAAAAAAAACTGAAAAAAACTATGGTAGTTCAAAATACAATCACTTATTATTCTGTTAATCATCACCTTGCATTTTATTGCGATATTCATGTTATATAAGTGTTTAAATAAAATGATACTCAAAGACACTGAAAATAAATAAATGTTTAGATATTGTGAAGTGTTTATATGTAAAATATGAATTTTTTTTTAATTAAAATTATCCTGATAAATGCAGGCTATAATCAGAGGCAGATTTATAGCTTTAACCACCTGTGGGCTATTCAAACCTTGCATCCGTTCTCCCTTTCTAATTCATGTTCTAGATCACCAATTATTCAGTTTTGGCTTTCACTTGAGCTTATCGTCCTGAGATAAATCCTGCATACCCCCTCCCCACCCAGGAAAAATTTTAAAGCAATTCAAATTTGTTGCGACAAATTGACATCACGACGAAATAACTTTGCCACAACTTTGTACAGCGGAAAATTTGTACCGCAACAGAATGAGTCTGCGGCAAATTGACGCTGCAAGGAGTTTGTAGCATGATGAATTGAAGCTGTAACGAATTGTTACGCAATAAGTTGAGCGCGACAAATTGACCTAGACTCTATTTCCCCTACTTAGAACTTTCTTCAGTGTTGCCAAGCTTTAGCAGCTCTTAGCACAAGCTGGTTCTACAAATATACTGTAAAATCCAGCGAATTGAGATCAGGAGAATATGGTGTCCATTTAGCAGATGCAATGAAATCACAAAAAATGAGCCTTAAACCCCTGCTGGGTACCTTTCGGTCTTTGTGTTGGCATTGAATCTTGTTGGAATGTCCAAATGTTTTTTCCAAAATGATTTTGACATCATGGAAGCACAACCGCTTGCAAAATATCTTTTTGGTAAATATGTTGATAAATTTTGACCTCGCTTTTCCACAAAACAATAGGTGTCTTTCTTACTGCAACAAATTACACCCCTAAACCATAATAGGCTAAGAACATAGTGCGGCTATCTAAGCCAGGGGTTCTCAAACTGTACGCCGCCAAACTTTATCAGAGGTGCTGTGGAGCAGTGACCCCCTTCAAGGAGATTGCTGAGGAAAACTGCTGAGAAGCATAAGGGTTGAATAGGGCAGGGGTTCTCAAACTGTGTGACATGGAACGGTGACCCTGACAAATGTTTTTGAAAATATTCTTCGTTAAATCAGTCAATGATTGCTAAGAGCTGCTAAAGCTTGGCAACACTGAAGAAAGTTCTAAGTAGGGGAAATAGAGTCTAGGTCAATTTGTCGTGCTCAACTTGTTGCGTAACAATTCGTTACAGCGTCAATTCATCATGCTACAAACTCCTTGCAGCATCAATTTGCCGCAGACTCATTCTGTCGCGGTACAAATTTTCCGCTGTACAAAGTTGTAGCAAAGTTATTCTGTCGTGATGTCAATTTGTCGCAACAAATTTGAATTGCTTTAAAATTCAAATGTTTGTTGTGATTTTGTAAATAGGGTAGTTGCTTCAGGCGTGAAAATATCCTTCTCTGGGGAGCCGGCGGAGCTTGCGGCTAAGCATTGAATAGGGAAAAGGGGTGCCGCAGGTGGAAAAAAATTTGAGAATCCCTGGATTAGGATATAGAGTTCCACAGGTGGAAAAGTTCGAGAACCCTGGCCTAAGCAATACTAACTACATGAGCAGACTAGTGATAACCTTTGATCACAAATTGTGCATTTTTGTAGGGGTGGCTTCTTTAGAGTTTCTCCCACCCACAGTGGCTCAGGATAACATAGTTTCTGGATTAACATGGTGATCAAATGGAAGATCACTGGAAGGCTAACAATAACCACATGATTGACAATAGAAATAAACTTTAATATAGTACGAGGTTGAATGCAAGAAATCTAAGGTTTAATTAGTTCTGAGCATTAAAGTTCAATGAAAAGAAAAATCAATTTGTCACGGGGGTCACCTTCATGTGTGTGTAATCGGCGCAAAAACAAACCGTGTATAAATCAAAGGGAAAATTTGGGAAACATTACAAAATACGAGATCCTCTATTAGTATTCAATACTTAGATCAATTAAAATAGTGACACGCAGTTAAATACTAAAGCATTTAATTACTTATAATGAAAGTTATGCAAATAAATGAATAAAACTTACAAATTCGGATTTGTGAGTGTAGATTTTGAGTTGAAAATCCTAACTAATCTTTGATCACGTCCATTTAAGAATGAGTTATTAAAAAAAATCATTGACTGAGCTCTAATTAAAGCTCAAGCGCTCGTGTTTACAAGCAACAGCATCCATTCAATGCGTGTCACGTGGTCCGTAAACATTGAAAGCAAATTTTAGAAAACTCCCGTTTACCCGTTTTGATAACTATCCAATCATAATTCGGTATACTACGTCACTCCCATACACGTTCAATCAAAAGACACTTCTCACTCGCAGATTTTGATGAGCATTAAAAGATTATATTTGATTTGTTACTAAAAAAAAAAACTGAGCATGGATTTCTCTATGTGAAAATGCAAATGAGCCAGATAATTAATATTCAAAAAACGAGTACGAGGAATTTTCGATTTTCAAATGGTATTTCAGACACTGAAATAATAAATAAAAGCATCAAAACTTTCTAATTTGAAACATTTTTTTTTAATGTAACCCAAAGCACTTCCTACCGAAAGCAATCAAACTTTTGTTGAAATAGATTCAAGGAAAAATGAAATTAGAAATAGTTTTAGTTTCATTTTTCATCAATATTTCCTTCAGTTGTGATTGAGAAAAACGAATCTTTTCCGTTAGGTATGTCAAAGAAACAAAAAAACCTCTGAATAATAATTATGTCAAGTCAAGTCGAGCTCCACCGTTGTCCAATCAGGAGCATTCGTGAAAATTTCAAAAGAGCTGCTGTTGTAGAAGCTGTGCATTAGCTCTTTGTGATATTTTTAATGCTTGTCGAGAAATTGCATTCGTGATATTAATTATTTCCCTTCGTTCCAAGCCATGGTATGTTGCTGAAGTGTTTTAAATTCCTTCGCAATTCGTGTTAATTTGATCGCTCTCTATTAATATTATCCCATTTATTTAAAAGAATGTTTTACTTAAGTAGGCCTATCGCATTTAAAAGTACCTTAACTTGAAACTGCATTTATCTGTCTACTTTAATTGAATGACAGTAAATTCATTTATTATGGGGTTTAAAATTTATATATATTGGTATGAGAGGAATCGCTTCGAATATCGCTTGTGATATGCGTATATTAGAAATTGATACACGTGATGTAACTTACTGTATGCGCCATCGTTAAATACCCGCGACTGTTATTTTTTTCTATACCTAACGTAGCTATTCATTCATTAAAGCAGCAAGTTACATTTGAGAGTTAACTTTCAATGTGGCGCAATTAGATACTTAAGATACCTTGTCAGCCGGGAAGAGCGCGAATTTTTGCGTCCCTGTTTAATGCAGTAGTAGTTTAAGGATGAATTATTCGCCTATTTAGTCTAGCTCTAGGGGCACTAGACCCGCCGGTTCCGTTCCCTCAGTTGCAGCTCCGTCCTTGAAGTCATTGTACTGAACATATTAGGGAACTTAACCTTAAACATGTATGAGGCTTTTCGAATAGACGTCATAATCATCAGCATCACTCCTGAGGGATACACTGGATTATCCCCATAGAGATCAATGTTAAAATTGCTGATTTTAGTGTAGAAATACGTAAATTTATTGGGGGGTTTTCCGTCACACCAGTGATGTTAAAAATTGAATTGAATCTTTGGTTTTTGAATTGAGCTCGCTTAAAGGTACGAAGCGTAGAAAATTAAATATAAAATGAGCCAGAGACCCACTTTTGAGGTGTGCAATAACATTGATTTTAAAATTTTTATTTATCTTGAGTGGGAAAATGAATGTCCCGCATTGTCTTGTATTATCTAATTGCATCAGTCCATATAGTTTAGGATCTTTTAATTATGGGGCCCACATAAATTACATTGAAGAACAGCAGCTTTGATTGAGCATTTTTTGAAGGAAAAACAGGCAGATCAATAACTTGAAGTTAAAAAAAAACAATTCGGTATATCTTGCTCCCATTAAAAAAAAAACTTTTTTCCATGAAATTTGTTTCTTGCACAGGAAGTCGCCATATTGGTTACCTTGTATGTCCCTCAAGAAAGAGGGGGGGGGGGGGAAAAAGAAATGTAATGTGATCTAAAAGCCTCGTACCTATTCTGAATCTGCACATCTAGAAATGTAAATTCAAATGGGCGAGCATAAGTAGTTTATTCATTGTCCTACCGGAGGCAATTTCGCCCCCAAATACATGGTCGAGTTGGAATTGTTTAACTTGAATACATGTATAGGCCTATTGAATTTGAGTGTGGGGGGGGGGGGGAATGGTTAATTTTTCATTGTTTTATAAATGTAGTTGTGTAAATAGATAAGTATTTTTTGATGCATGGGGAAATCCTTAGAGAAGTCTTTTTGAAATATAGGCTGTCCCACCAGTGAAATTAAGAAGCAAATGAATATTAAAATACTTTATTATTTATTAATTGCTAATTAACAAAATGCTATTACAATAAATACTATGTTATATTTAATTTGTTAGTGGTTAGATTTTTATTTTGTGAGGCTCTGAAGCATGAAAAGATTACATAGTTATTAAAAACGTGTCTTAAAATGAACTTGCCTCGGTTTATCTTTGATTTGTCGTCCAATATTTAAATTTTGATACATATCTGATACATATTATTGATCAATAGGGCCGTGACTAGAAGGGATCAGGCGGTTTGGTGCTCTTGACCAGAAGGGGTAAATTTTATTCTAAATTTTCCCTTTCAACATTACAAGGTATCGTCAAAATGTTCTTGTCTCTATTGACCAAGTATCTAGTTTCAGCCTTGTTAATCAATCCAGACTCTAACAGCAACCCCTAAATATTTTCATTTATGACCAACTAGACCAGTAGTTTTAAGTGTGGGTTGTGACTTCATTGGCACAACCCCCCCCCCCCCCCCAATAAACTAAGGGGGGTTGAGATGTTTTCTGCAATAAGAAATTTATATTTAAAAAAGGTCGAAATTGAAAAATGTTTTTATTTGGTGAATTACTATATGCTATATGTAATTTAATCGAATTATACTTGTACAATCAATATTTTAGGTTAATACTTATATAGGCAACCCAGAGAGAATCACCTGATTTAAAAACGTTATACTTCAAATTAAAAACAATTAATTATAAATATAAAAAGAGAAAATATGTAAGTTTTTATGAAGTTCTTGCTAATGGTTAATATCAAGAATGGAAGTTTTGAAATTGGATGATTCTTAACCTTTCACTGGTGTGGTGTTCATTTTGATTTCCCGTTCACGTAATTTTCATCTTGTCGCCCTTAGAGAAATGCGTCTGGACCATTTTATTTTCGATATCTTTCATGTTAGTTGTTTACATGTGTTAAACTTATGCTCTAATTTTTCTTCCCATTATATCAGTCTTCCCTTTTAGAATTTTTTTCTCTCAGCGCCCCAATGTCATCTAACCCATAGAATCCTATACTGTACCCGTATTTTTTACCGTCCCCCTGGAACATTCCATTCTCCCCTCCCCTTAGCTGGCATTAACGCTCATGTTGGGAATCACTGTTCTATATCATTGATCTGTGGGGTCAAAATGACTCCTGCGACAACACTTTGTAAGGTTTTTTTGTCTGGTGGTTGGTGCATTCAGATTGAAATGCTGTATTGGAAGAGTTTTTTTTAATAATGGTTTCAAATTGATAGTGAGACTTTGGATATCCGAGTGATCACAAGGATAGTGTCAGTGAATTGTAAGATTTGTGATCAATATGTCGTATTGTTTATAAGTACTTTTACTGACTTTGAATAAGACTAATTTGGTGCTTGTGAAAATAAATATTAATTTTTAATTTTATTTTCCAAGTATTTCAATTGTATTTTAATTTTTTTATTCATGAAAGTTGTGTTCAAAAAATTTAATGTATAGTTAGAAAAAAAAATACATAATATTTTTAATTAATGTCTTTTTGGAAACTGAAGTTGAAAAATTATTTAGTGATTTGATAGATGGAGTCATGTAAAAAAACTTTTATAAATTTCTTTTGTTGATTTTTAAAATACATTAATACTTGCTGGGGGTCAAAATGACCCCACGATGTCATTTACGTAGACTTTTCACAATGTAGTTAAAGGTTAAAATTACATTGTATGTAAAAATTAAGGAGCATACACCTTGTTACATTTCCATCTTGTCTAAGGAACATTAAGTATATCGGGAAAACAAAATATTTATTTATGGGGAAAAAAATTAAACATTAAAAGTCAATATTGCCTAATTAAAACCGAAACAAATATTCAAAAAATGTTTTTGGGAAAGTATATTTACTGGTAAAAAATCTGAATATTTTAATCCTAGATAACCGGGACATATGGTCAGTCTATACACATTTTTTAATCAAAAGGTAATCTAACACTTAGGCCAGATGTTACCCTATAAGATTACTTGGAAGTTCTTGTCTCCCCACTGCCTTTTAATGTATTTATTAGCAGGGAGATCGGCTCGCCTTTACATAACAAGTCTTGCCATAGAGAGCAGCAGGTCTAATGATTTAATCATTACATTAAACTGTTAGAAAAACTGGCAGATGGCATCACTACTCGCTAAAGTATTAGAAACAAACTTCATGTTAGGCTCATACCAGATACATTCTGGCATGTCCTAATTCATTAGAAATTCCAGAGAAATATGTAGAAAGTGCATGGACTGTTTAGCAGTAATAACGCATTGTATTGCAACACATGTTGTAGATTTTGGCATATATTGTTTTAGGGCCATTAAACTAGATTTTGACGAATCAAAATTTCTGGAGCCAGCCAGATATCTAAGTCAAGTGCTCGTTCTCTTGCTGAGGAAAATTGTCTGGAATCTTTCATTGAGGATTCTAAAAAATCCTTTAGAGATAACATCCATTGTGTCGATATGTGTTGGAATTTCATTGTTTTTAAGTTCCTTTTGAGTTTATCTGGCTGAAGATTTTTTTTCTTCCAAAACACTTGTATATTAAATTTAGAATTTCTTATGAAATTTTTTTGTTTTAGGAAGTTGTAAAAAGAACAGCTGCTGCACCATCTCTTGCAGTAAAACCAAATTTGAGGCAAAGGACTACAAGACAGCCTTTGGCTGGTGTTGGAAACCGGGTGCTCGGCAATGTTACCAATAAGGTCTTGGTATTAACATTTCATAATTATTTAAATCTAAAACAAAAGAAATTGAAATGAATTTGATATTTTCAGAATCTAATGTTTATTTAATAAAATAAGGTGTTTGGCTAATGTTTTTTTATTAATGTTTTTTAATGTGTTTTTCCGCATAGAATTTTTAACAAAAAAACATTTACACAATGTTAAAATATTTTCAAATTATTTCTGCAAATGAATGACTGTATAGTGTAATTTTCATATCTATGTTTATTGTAGCATGTTATTTCGTTTATAGGATCGATCGCAGTTGGGCAAACCAGTGAAACCAGCGTTGAAAAAAGTAATTGAAAGTGAAATTGTAAGTTATTGTTACTATGTTAATTTATAATGTATAAATTATGTATTTATTTTTTCAAAAATAGAATTGGATGTGAATATATATTATAAATTAACGCAACAATATTTTTCAGAAAGTTTATAAACAAAATTATAAATTTTATGTTAAAAACAAATGGTTACAGAGGGAAAACAAACAGAACTTCAGCAGGAATCTGACATGAATTTGAAATTGCAAAAACACCCTTTTCGCAATGTTTCTTGTTTATTGTTTACAAATAATTCATTTCAGTCGATAGTTCAATCTTAGTAATAAATATACTTTCATGTATGTAAAGACCATAAAAAATATGAAAATATTTTAAAACAGTTGTCGTTATTGTTATTTTACTTTATGAAATCGGTGGGAAATACTAGGATAATTTAATTGCAGCTAAAACAAATCTTTCACTATGTCATGGTATAAAAATAAGATACATATAAATTTTAAAGCATGTGCATTTAGCCTATGTGTATATATGAATAGTGAGTAACCTAGTTATTGTTCCGTATTTTTCTGTGTATATTCTGTGATGCACAAATCATTGGATGCCTACCCCAAAAAATATGTGTAAAATTGGAGTTATTGGAAGTGCCCCAAAATTTTCGCCTTCTCTTCTAATAAGGGTGGCCTTGAACATAATAGTTCTTGGAAAATAGTGGCAAAATACAATTTAATTCGAGGGGGATGCCTGGAGGTTGTCCCTTTTTGGGAAGGGGTCTAATATGATTGTTCATGTCTTGTTCTATGTGGTTTTTGTTTTGTCTTCAAAATATATATTTGAAATATATATATGTGGTTATATTCCCAAATATTTTTGTAAATCAAAAGGTATTTTTTATATTTGCATTACTGGTACTTTAACCGAGCTAGATGAAATGTAAACTGGACTGTTTAAAAAAAATTGAAGGTCTATTTAAAATTCATGCAAACTTAAGATTTATCACTTGGTTAAAATTATATAACTAATTCTGTCGGTAACGCAACCAACTAGATAACAGGTATGGTAAAAAAAGCAATCGAGAGATCACAGCGTGAGCATTTACAGTTGGAAACAATTACTGTTGCAACCAAAAATAAACTTCAGTAAAAATATATTAGTTCGGCATAAATATGCAGTGCCACAGAAGCATTGTATCTTTAACATATAATTAGCAGTGACATTATGCAAATTTTTCCAGGTTGTATGTAAATTTCTTCGCAGTGTATTTTGCATGTTTGTTAAGTAGAGTATATTTTGTTGATTGATCATGGTTGTAATCAAGTTTAATTTAAAGAAAAATGTTGGCTTTTTTGTTTTGGGGGAAAATTTTTTTTTAAGAATTCATTTATTTTCTTGCATTTTTAAATTTAATTTCGTAAATCCCTTTTTGAATTACTTCAACGATTGAAGATATAACCTCTTTGTTCTAGTGCAGTGTTTCCCAACCAGTGTGTCCCGGCACCTTAGGGTGCCACGAGATATTATGGAGATGAATAAAAAAATGGCTGTCCACTTAAGTTCTTGATTGCTCTCATGCATGGGCAAACTCATCAGATAAATCACCATCTGGTGGCAGTATCAACAAAGTGCTGCTGTGGTGGTCGGGTGGTCATAGCGAGACTTGCATTGCTGCGACCCAGGTTCGAGTCCCACCGTTGTCAGTGTTGGTCACCTGAAGTTGGTTTTTTTGTGGTTCCCAACTTTGAGGCGTAAAAAAGCCGATCTACCCATTAGTCTTGTCATAGAGCAACAGGGCTACAAACAGTACAATTATTGTCATTACATTTCCAGACCTACCAACTCTCCCGATTTTGCATCCTTCCTCCTGCTCTCCGGATTTGGAGGGTACCCCCCTCGGGAGAATCTCTGGATTTCAAAAGTTGGCACTTCACTCTTCACTCACTTAGGTATTTATATTTCCTGCACTACTCGCTAGGTAGTAAATAACCCGTGGTGATAGACCTGAGTTGTGCTCAGTTTAAAAGTAAAAAAGAAAGCGTCAAGAATGTGAGCTTTTGCCTGAGTTAGGTCTGGCTGTCCATGTATGGTCCCGTTCAGCCAGCACCATCTATAGCAGTAAGTCTCCACGCGAAGCTCGTGACTTTTTCGAAGAGGTCTATTTCACCTATAGTCATTGGATATATTGTAAAAAAAAGTAAAGATATTGCATGCGTCGGCCTGTGACTATATCGAATGGCTGCAGGTGAAATACTTTTCAGTGATGTCACCGCTTTGCACAGAGGTGTTTTGCTGTAGATGGTGTTGGTTCAGCGTACATGAGTTTAAGGAAAGACGACTCGTTGGCTTTGTAGTTTAATGGTGTTTCCCAGCAAGTTTGAAGACGTAGGTTCGATTCTCCGCAAGGCCAGTTGAATTTTCTTGGATTCAACTTGGCATTAGCCAGCTGTTGAAACCTTCATAGTAAGTAATAGCAGAGAGTGACATCACCTTTTGAATAAGCTGAAAGATCTCATTTCTCAACACTAATCGAGATTGCAAGATGCATTAGATATGTACTTTCCATTTTTTTTTCACTGAGAATCTTAACTGGGTTGTCTCACCATTTGATTTCATAGACAGTGCGGAGGAAATAGATTTCACAACTTGCGAATAAGATGAATTTGTTGATCTTTGCGCCAATTCCACATTCAAAAGTAACTTCAAGAGATGTCGGAGGCTGATTTTTGGTTTAGATTGAGAGGAATATCTTAATCTAATGAAGAAAGTTATTAACACACTTTTGTCTTTTTCAACATCACATATGCTAGCAAGCCTTCTTTGCTATGGCGACAATAAAATACAAAGCAAGAAATAGATTATTACTACTCAACCGTACAATGTAGCTTTGTACACATACCTCTATGGAATCTTTAACGAATTGGTATATGCCGGAATGTGTATATATATATATGTTATGAATCTAATGTGAAGTTTGTTTCTGTGTAATGTTTCTTATGTGCAGTGCTGCCATCTGTCAAGAAATAGACTGCAAGGCCTTGAGGACAATTTACATGTTTTGTTGCCAACTATAAAGTCTGATTTCAAGTATTTGTGCTCTAAGCATCAATTAAAAGTTTCTTATTAATGGTTAATCAGACAAAACTCGTCTATTTTTACTGTGATTTTTTTTTTTTTTTTTTTTTTTTTTTTTTGCTGTAGTAAACTGCATTTTGTATTTAAGGAAGGGTGCCCTAAGTTTTTAAAGTTATTCCGGAAGGTGTCACGAACTTCAAAAGGTTGAGAAATGCTGCTCTAGTGTTTACTTTAGTTTTTAAGGATTTTAAATAGTTTTAAATGATTTTATTTTTAATTCAAGATCTGATGTATACATGTGTACCTAATTCAGATGGTCCTAGTGAAGATAGTTCTTAATTAAATTTATTAATTTGTTTTGGCTTAGGTGTGAAGATAAAACTTTGGTTTAGCTTGGTATTTTTATAATAAGTGTTATTTTAAATAGTGCAGTCAACACTTGTATTTTTTATTCCATCAAAAATAGACGTTGTATTGGGTGGGGGTCATTATATCGAAAGACTGAGTCATTATTCAAAAAGTCAAAGTGAGAAAGAAGAGAGTCTGCACCTATGGCACTGGTTTATCTAACGGAATGCGTAGGGTCAGGTGGAATATAATGGTCATAAAAAGAGGTATTTTCATCTTTGAAGAGGTATAACCATATGAATTTTTCAAAAATAAGATCTCTTCTGATATTTTACATTACATTCATAGAGAAGATTAGCACATTTTTCAAAAATATTTTTTGAGTAAGTTTTTTTTTTTCAGCAACTTTTTAGACCTCACTTTTATGACCACTTTACCTTATGGGGTGGGGTAAAGCGAGTAGTGCATGGGGTAAAATGGTCATACCAAATAATGAAATTTTAAGAAAATAATCAGTAGGCATTGAAATTTTATTTAACGCATTTATCAGTCATTTTCTATTTTTAAATTTATAACTTTTAATGTACTCTATGGTTAAAACTTGGCTTCATTTAGGATCTTCAAATACAACAGTTCCCTTATTTCATTTATGTCGTCATTTTCTGGTAAGGTATAAAAATTCATTATTTAGGTTTTTTCATGATAAAAATTCTTTATTAATCACTTGTCTGATAATTTGCATTATTGGTCTTTGTTCTCTTCATAATAAACCAGCACCCCACACAGTGTCTTCTGACATCTTTTCATAAAGTTAGAATAGCTATAGATTTGCCTTAGATCTTCAGGAAATTTTTTCTTTGGCTATGGGAGTTTAATGAAATTTTTGCATATTTCTATTTTGTGGCAGTCAAAGTTCAACTATTTCCTATAAGTAAGGTTTCTCCTTTGCCATTCTGAATGTTTTCATTTTGTCTTTGAGTTCTGTATTACCTTTCGTTTACAGCTGAGATTAACGAGGGCAAGGTAGTCAGTATATGGCTTGTTTCAAGTCTTTCACCAGACACAACACTGATATTAGCTAATCTTGACATTTCATCTATGTTCAAGTCAGCCATTCATGAAATTGATTCTGTATCTTTATTTTACTTGGTTGTGAATTGCGGAAGTTCAACATCTACAAAAGGGCGAGGGTTGTTTACATTGAGCAAGAGATTTGAAGCCTTCAATACCAGTCTTTTGCATGTCACCCATGATTTTCTTCTACAATCCTTTTTTCTTGACTTGTTAATGACCCATCTTTAAGAGTGATATGGAATCTTCAACTCGTGTTCTTGCAGCTCACATGATACTGATGCTCTTTCCAACAGCTAGCAATACTAATAGAACGATGTTGGAGTACTGTTGTATATTCTTTTCACCTATAGGTTCAAACACCTACTTTCCAAGCACATGTTTGCTCTGGAAAAGTAAAAAATGAACTGTAAAAAGTAAATTAAAAAAACTATCAAGTAAAAAAAGTTTTTAAATTTCAATTATTTGTTAGGCAAAATAGCTCCTAACAACTAAGTGTTGGTTAAGCCTAATGCTATGACCACTTTACCCCACGTTGTTTAAATTACTATAAAATATGAAATATGATTATAACTTACCAATGAATGAAATAATGTTCTTGAAACACTACTGGAGTGCCCTGCACAGCCAATCTATGAAACGTTTGAGAAACTAAAATGGTAAAGAGAAGTTATTCAGGCACTCAAAGAATGGAACCCGAGCTTGAACAATAAAAACTGTTTATTGCCACTAAAATGTTTGGCATAAAATTTTAAGTGAAAAACTTTGCTGCTTGCAAGTGAAAGTTAAAACAGAAATTTGGTAGCAATATCAATTCAAATTCTGAAGTTATGAGATTTTATGTTCAGTATGACCATTTTATCCCATCTGACCACTTTACCCCACCTGACCCTAACAATTGAGTGTTCTGTATCAACTGATTTGTTTTGTTTATTTTCCTGTTGTGGGACTAGTTTTAACTTTTAAATAAATGTTTTGTAAAAATCTGATTTTTTAACTTTTTTAGGCAGTTAAATCGAAACCTGAAGTTCCTGTTAAATCAGTTATTCAAGCTTTCTCATCAGCAACTCTACCTGATAATGTGGACGATATTGACAGCGAAGATGCAAAGAATCCTCAGCTTGTTAGCCAGTATGTTAATGAGATATATCAGTATTTGCGGTACCTTGAGGTATGTGTCTTGACATCCACTACACAATATATGATGCTCATTAGAATTGCTTGTGTTACTTTTATATGGAAATGTACGTTATAGTGAATGCGATAAATCTGGTAATTATGTATAATATCGCAGACTATTTTGATATGATGCAATTAAAAATTTATCGCATCACATTTACTGGTTATATATCTTACTACATTACTGCACGCCAACTCTGGTCATATATCACCATATGGTTATTTCTACCCAATAAAGTTGGTGGGAAATGAAGGCACTATCTATTAGTGGTCATCCCAGGCTGAGTAGAGAATTTGTTTATGATGTCCTTTGTCCAGATTCGAACCCGTGGACCTTGATGAGCATCTTACCATTATGCCACTCTAACATTTTCTTTTTGGTTCTTACTGGTGAATTATTTAAATTTATACCAGAAAAAAGTTTTTATTCTAACTTTAGTTTAGAACAGGGTTGGACAACTTTTTTCCAAGCAGTGTCATAATCAACCGTGGTTAATTTATATATATGAAGATCCCGAACGACAGCATTCTTTGACTTCAGTGTCGGATCCCACTTTTTCATCATCCCCGCCTTTTCTAGGAATCGACCACTGATCCTTTACAAGACTCTTTTCAACCCACTTTTTAAAAACTTGGAACAGACTTAGAGGTAAGATCTTAAGTGCATCAAGCTTTTTTTTTTTTTGCCTCAATAAAACTTTTGAGCTGCAACTGATTGATGGATCAGAGCGTTATTCAGCCTCAAGTCTCAGTACAGAAAGCAGTTTGTTATGCGTATTTTAGAAAGATATGATAAACAGCGAGTATAACATCTTTTGGAAGCAATTGTTTTGCTAGTTTGCTAGAGAAGTCTTGGAGATAAAGTAACAGACGTAACAATTCGCAACTGCTTTCGACTCTTTCTAAGAATGTATTGATCAAGGAAAAGACAGTATTGCAGACAATGAAGGTGAAACCCTGCTGATCACTATATGGCTGGAAAAGCATTGTGTAAATCTTTTTCTAAAGATTAAATTGAACACTTTGAAATTTGTGGTGAGAGGTGTGTACTTCAGATATTCTTGCTGCTGATAATATCGTATCCAAAGTGAAGCAATGAACGAAGATTCTCTACCCTCGGAAGAAAGTAAAAGGCTGTAAATATTCTGAATATTTTTTCTACAGAAAATGGACAAACTTTCCTAATCGTCTATAAGAAAATTGAAATTTACTTAATCTAAATGTATTCAATTGAAAATTCTTTTCTAATATTTGATTAATTGTCTATTTAGGAAATTAGTAAATTGTGTTATCACAGTGAGAATGTTTCTGAAAACCATCAAATGCCAAGAAATATCAATGTTTCAACAAATTTTGATATGGTGAACCTTGGGTTATGTTGAACCTTTTATTGGGTCCACAGACAGTTCACTATAACAGGAATTGACTGTAGTTAAAATCTGTGGTGAAAAACCCTCATTCTCAAGCAGGTTTTATAACAGTGGCTCCCAAAGTGTTTGTCGTGATCCGTGGGGATATCTGAGGGTTTGCACAAGATTCTCTAAAATTAAAACTTAACATTTCTAAAAAGTTTTAAAAATATTAATTATAGAAAATGTCTTAATCCAGCTGAGCTAATTATGTATTGTACATAATTGTATTAAATTTTACTTGTACAGTAATAAATATATCGAGATAATACTTGTGCAGGATGATTCAGAATTACCAGATTTTAAATTGTATATTTCTTAAAACAAAATGATGGTATATATAAATAAAGCGGTGTCTCTCTACATTTAAAGAACAATTTTTGTTGATGGTCGATTTGAAATGTTGGACCATCTTGAAATCTAGTTATTTTTAACAGCCTTGTATCTGAATATTAAGTGTCATACAGCTCGTATTTCCATCTTGCATAAGAAACAGATGCCTCTGTACTCTAATTTACCTGGGTCCCGGGACCCAGTGTATTTAAAAATCTGTCTTTTTGAGTAAAAGTGGGTCCCTCTCGATAAAAGATGTAAAAAAAGTATCTCCTCCCCTTTAATTCACTGCAATCTTTGAATTTTTTCCAGCATGCCCCAGATCTTTGATCACCTGCTTGTCTTTTCATTGAGTCATGTTCTGAGGAGGTATACCTGAATCAAATTCATTTATGAAAACATGTTATCCAAAGGTTCATTTACTTTCATTGTCAGTATAGGAAGAGCTTGCAAAAAGTCTTCCCCCCCTCCCGAGTCCCTTCCCCCCAAGAAAATGAAAAAAAATTTTTGTAAAAAATGTTAAACATAGTATATTTTCCAATATTTTTATTTGAAATTCTTGTATTATATTAATTTAAAATCATTTTTTTGATTAGCATTAGTGACCTACAATTTCTATAAAAGAAATTCTGTCCCTCCGAAAGCCAATTCTGTATACTCATTATTTTCGCGATGCGAAGTGGTAACTGCCACAACAGCTAGATGATGGAACTATGGATATTCAGAGTTTTAGATTTTTTTTAAACTATCTTGGAAAATGTTTTACTCTTTAAACAGGCGTTCCAAATTTTTTGCGAATGCATTTTTTGAAAAACCGTAATCTTATAGGAACAAGGCAAATATATTTATAGCATATACTGTCTTTAAATGCCGGCAAATTGCCGTGAAAGTACTTCCAGACCAACCATAGGTCCGTGAAAGTTCTGTAATTTTCGGCATGTTGATTTTTTTTCGTTAATGCACTGGAATTCTAATTCATCATTCATCTGATTTATAGCAGCGATTTTATAAATATTAAGCAATGTCTTGGAAAACTAACATATTTTTTCAGTGTTGATTTAAGGAATGGTTTTTATTGATTTGGCGATCTCTCTTAGGTTAAATTTCCCATAAGAAAAAATTACCTTGAATGCCAGGCTGAGGTGACTGGGAAAATGAGAGCTATTTTGATTGACTGGTTGGTTCAAGTCCACCTGAAGTTTCATTTGCTTCAAGAAACTTTGTATTTAACAGTTTCCATCATCGACAGATACTTGCAGGTAAGGTGTATTGATTCTGTTCTCTCAGGAAGATACTCTTTTAATTTAGATAAAAAAAAATCTTGCCTAATTCTATTTTAAAAATTAAAACTTAATCTCATGTGTGTACTCTCTTAAAACTTATTAAGTCAATTACAGTGAACCCCCCTCTTAAATACCTTTCAGATACGGTCATCTGTTTATATCGCCAAATCATTTCCCCTGTAATAACAGTATATATTTCAAACCTCTCATGAATGGGTCACCTTTCTTTTACAGGTTAATTTTTTTTCCATCTATATCTGCGAAAGGTTTTACTGTATTAGAATCCAACTTCAATTGAAAAAGGTTATCTAGAAAAAGGTCTGTCTTTTCCCAATATCCAGTTTATCAGCTATTTTTTTAGGCAACTTCATTAAAGTCTGGGTTCATGTAGAATTTTTCAAATAAATTTGCTTGTGTAAAAATGATTCTTGTCCGCAATTTCAAATTATCTAAACTCAAAAAGTTGAAAAAGAAATTTCAAAACTCAGATACTTTTATAAAACTTCGAATTGACCTAATACTTTCTGTACCTATAGTCTTTTCTATTACTGCTTTTCCTTTATTTAGTCATTTTAAATTTATCTTCCCCCCCCCCTTTGTTTCCCTAACATGCAGTTAGGTTACCAGATTTAACGCTGATACATCTTATAAAGATCATCCAAATTTGTTGCCAAAAGCCTGTACATGAAGGGGGAAAGAAGCCAATGGCCTTATATTCATATTATTTTACCTAAATGTTATTGAGAAACAGAAGATTTTTAAATTTATAAGACATTTTCTTTTTTAGGTCGTTAAAATCCTAGCCGTAATATAGTTAGGGCTGGGATTTTAATCTACACATATTTTGAATATGTATTGCATTTTATTTTAAATGTTTCTTCAGCCATTAAAGTAAGAATATAATCATACTTGAAAGGCTGAAAAACTTATTTGAAATAAAACTCAATCCATATTCAAAATTAACTTCAAAATATGATGTAAAATAAAGGATTTGTCATAGATGGAATATATAAATGTGGAGCAAAGTGTATTTTTGCCAGATTATCGGTATAAGATTTTCATTATTTCTATGAACTTTATCTGGAATTTAATTCTAACCATTGCATTCCTATTTGTTTTTCTAAATAAGAATGATTTATTTAATTTTCAATATCAATATTATAAGTTTCTAATAGAATAGTTTTGAATTCTAAAGAATTTTTTTTCTCCCCAAATATTTTCTAGTTTAGTGTTATGTATCTTCCAGGTTGATAAAGTTCGCAGGAATAAGCTGCAGCTGGTGGGCGTTACTGCCATGTTCATAGCTTCTAAGTTTGAAGAAATGTATGCTCCAGAAGTTGGAGACTTTGTATATGTGACTGATAATACTTATACGAAAGAAGACATTTTTAGAATGGAACAGTTGATTCTAAAGAAATTGAGCTTCAGTTTATGTAAACCCTTACCATTGCATTTCCTTAGACGTTTCTCCAAAGCTGGCAATGTAAGTTTTTGCAATATATTTCCAGCATTAAGATGCGATGGAATTTTTGAACTTTTTTCCAGGACTTGGTGCCTAAATTTTTTTCCAGATTCGTCAACAAAATTTCATAGGTGCACATACACAAGTATTTTTGACTAAATCTAAAACAATTTTTTCCCCTTGTCTGGTCAGGCAAAATTTTCTAGCAGACCAGTGGATATAATTTTATGTTCTCAGCTCCTAAATTCATTTATCATACATGAAAGAATTGGGTGCCATTATCAATTTGCTGATAACCATAGCGACCTGTGACTTGACAAGCCCTGATCAAGATTCTGAGCTTGATTTCTTGTGTGAGATTTTATTTCAGTTTTATGAATGTGTCTTAAACAACTTTGATAGACATGCTAAGCAGGGTTGGGTTTTGATGTCAGAAACCAGTTTTTGACATGACAACTGTCAAATTAGTTTAAACCGAAATGTTTTTGGATGTTTTTAAGCATAATATGTATATAACATGATGAAAACTTTTCCATATATTGCAATGTTTTATTTTGAAACGGTAATAAATTAATCATTAAAACAATATAATTTGCAATTTTGAATTTTTTGACAGTTTAGAACAGTTTCCCAACCTTTTTTTGTCCCGTCGCCCCTTCAGAATTTCTCCTAGTGTTCCCAACTCGATCTAATCCATAGAATCCTATGCTATACCCATAGCTTCTACCGTCCTCCTGGAACTTTCCATTGCCCACGTTGGGAATCACTAATCTAGAACATATGGAATATAATTGTTTCATTTTATCTAAGCTACTCATTACCTGTGTTCAATTTACAAGTGAAATAGAACTGTTTATTCATAATATGTGTGATAGGGTATTGGTTAGGTTTCTTACCTCTGAAATTAGCTCAGGATTAAAAGGTAAAAACTTACTGTCTATGATGTCAAATAGTTAAACCTGATCAATATATTAAATAACTTTAAATAAAAGTTTTTATATTAAATTATAATTAAGGATCATAAAATATCTATTGATTTAAATTTTCTGATCTGCCTAAAATTTTATTCTGTATTAAAAATTCTTGCACAGCATCTGTTAATACTAATTACTGTTATTCTCACCTAAAAAATGTTTTAGCTTAGGTCATGTAAATCAAGTTTTAACAAGTATTTTCAATTGAAGCAGAGCTAGCAGGACTTCATAGCTATATTGTTTTGCATATTTAGATACAGCTTCAATCAGAAAATCATTGCATTATAAATGCTTGTAAATATATCCTATTACATAGTCAAACTTAGTTATTACTTTTGGACTAAAAATAAGTTTCTTAAGAATCGCTTACAAGCCAGCACTCTAAAATTGAAAAACATTTTAGTCTTACAATTTAATATAATTTCTAAATATATTTTAATGGCACAGATGTGAGGATAGTAAGGATGTAAAAATTAAAGAATATCCAGTTTTATTTTAAATTCAATTTTTTTGCTAATTGTTTATTATGTGAAATATAAATTAGTTTCCATTGCCTGAAACAGTTACAACAATTTTTGGTATAATCACCCCTAATGGTAACTTTTAGTTTGAGAATATTCTTAGGTCATGATGAGGTTTTAAAAGTTTGGTTATAAAGATTTTAGAAACCTTCGAATTAAAACCTTAAATTTTTATAATTGGATAAATTTTGAGAAATTGGTTCACAAAAGAAATTGAACCAAAGTTGATAGACAAAAGAAGCTATTCTTACACAATCACCTTCATTCTAAGAAGATATAGAACTGTTTTCTTCAATGCACATACACTTAAATTCTGTATCACTCACATTTCTTTAAAAGTTGTGCGATTCAGCCCTGTTGGTTTAATTTCCTTGCTTTCAAACTTTAATATTATGGTCTACAAACTTCAATGTACCCATCTTGACAGAGAAAGGCTGCAACGTTTATATAAATACAACACAACAGGCAAAATGCCCAACGAGGTGGCTGAGAAAAAATGCCCATAAAAATATGGATGTCATATATTTCAAAAATACAGCAACCCAATTAAAAATGCAATTAACAAATTATAAACAATATATACACATGATAAAATATTATAAAATGGCTATAAAGAATACTTATGGTTGTCTTATTCTAAGTATGAATAGCTTCTCGATTTACCCCAACATGTTTATCTTATTTCTTTTTGAACGTGTCAATTGTGTTACAATTTACTACCTCCGGGGCTATTCTATTTATTAACAACCCTATTAGAGAAAAATTCCGAGGCACCATAGCCTTGCATTGTCCCTCACCAATCGATACTGGTGTCCCCTTGTAAAAGCAGTGGATTGGCGGTGTACTAAAAGTTCATGGTTCATCCCATTGAAAATTTTGAACACTTCGATCATATCTTCTCGACACCTGCGTTTATCCAATGTAAAAATATTCAAAAAGTGAAGTCTATCTTTATAACTCAAGCCCTGTGTGCCAATAAAGACAGGTGTAGCTCATCTCTGCAGCCCTCAACCAAGTCTGTCCCTCTGTAAGTATGGTCTCCAAAACCTAACAGCACAGTCCAGGACGAACTAAGCCTTGAAAAAGCATTCTATTTGCTTTTTTGACCACCGCTGAACAATGTTCAGAAAACCTAAGCTGCTTGTCAATGAGAATTCTTAAATCAGTGACCCTAGTTGCATCCAGGATAGTAACATTAGAGATAATGTTGCATCATTAGTTTTATGAAAGTGAAGGTTGGTTTCATAGGTTTAAGAAATTATTCGGATTATTCAATTTTAAAAATCATTGACAATCAAGCTGTAACCAGGAGGCAGCTAGAAACTTTCCAAAGACTCTGTAGAAAATTATTAGAGAAGGGCTGTGTGTGAGTATCTCAGGTGTTTAACGCTGATGTAACTGTAATGTTTTGGAAGACATGCCGCAAAGAACATTTATCACCCAAAAAGAAAAGTAAGCCCCTGATTTTAAGGCAAGTAGAGATACTATGTTTTGTACATATGCGTACGAGTACCCGATAAAGTCTCATCTTTTCCTAATCTGAGTATTAAAAGGAAGGATAAGCTAAAGCTCTGCATTTTAGACAAACAGCAAATAGAGTTAGACTATGAAAACACTTTCCTGCATTGGTTTAAATAGTTTTTCATTCCAGAAGTCAAGACGTACCTTGAGAGTGGATACATTCCATTCTCAGTTATTTTGATACTGGATTGACAGAGGAGGAAATGCAGCCGACTGGTCCTGAAACATTAAATGGGGAAATCTAAACAGACTTCAATTCCTTAACTAATTAGTGTGAAGCGCTGAGTGGAGACAGCAACCTCCCTTAGCTACACCAATTTTTGCCCCAGTTGGCATTTTTGTATTACGAGATGGTATTTTTTCAACAATTGCCTGGTATGCTAGGGGAGCCAGGTTCGATTCCTTTCGAAATATTAGTTTAGGCATAACATCTAGAAAATTCAATTTCTTGGTATTTTTTCGGCCCGAAATACACTAAGTAGGAACATTACGAGTAGGATTTACTATATATTTGTCGACAGTTACATTGTAAAACAACTTCAAAGTTGTTTTACAATCTCTGAACTGCACACTTAATCATTGACTACAAATGCTAAAACTCCAAAGTCAAATATCTGTTAATGTATTTAAAAGTATGAAATTTTTATAAATGACTTCTCAGCCACATCCGCAATTCACTCATCAGAAGTTTTAGCATATAGGGTTTAGTTATTTTATATTTTTACTTATATAGCTCCCTTGAAAAATTTCAAATTATTTTAAGTAATTGCAAGTCATTAGGAATCTTTTTATAATTGAAAGTATGTTCATTAAGTCAATGGTTACAGAGATAGCTGTTATGTAGACAATGTGACGTTCTGTATAAGCAACAAAACTAATCTTGTTTAGTCTCAAGATGTTTTGTTAATTGGGAGGAATTAGAAATTTACTTGTATATTATTAAATGCTGCTGTGGTGGTCGAGTGGTTATAGTGACGGACTCGCGATGCGAGGATCCAGGTTCGAACCCCACAATGGTGGTTGGCTGAAGTTGGTTTTCTGTGGTTCCCAACTTCAAGGCACAAATGCGAGCCGATCTCCCCGTTAAAAAGTCTCGCCACAGAGAGCAAGTCCTACAACGATAAATCATTCAATCGTAACACTTCACTCATAGTTAGAAAACTAGTGGCAGATGGCAGCATTACACATAACAAGCATTACAGAGAAACAACAAAAACTTCACATCAGGTTTCACAACGCACATTCCCGCATGTACCGATTCGTTGGGGGTTCCGTGGGGGGGGGGGGTGGTGCATGTGATGTAGTAGTAGGTAGTGCCTCTAAAAAAATGGCTTGGGGATCCATGATGTTCTTAAGTCAGCCACCTCGTTGGGCAATTTGCCTGTTGTGGGTTTTTATTTGTATAAATTAGAAGTTTTTAATTTGGTTACTCTATAAAAGCAATGTTAATTTTGATTTCGTTCTATGTGTATTTCAGGTTGATTCAACGATGCACACGTTAGCTAAGTATTTAATGGAGCTTGTGTTACCAGAGTATGAACTAGTCCAGTTCTGTCCATCGGTCATCGCTGCATCTGCATTATACATTTCGATAAAGCTTCTAGAAGATACAGAATGGAACGATACGCTTGTTTTTTACACTGGTTATAATGAAAGTGACTTTCTGCCAATTGTGAGCTTAATGTGTAAAGTCTTACTAAATGCAGACTGTGTTAAACTACAGGTGATATTTCTATTTCTTTTTTTTAGGTCTTATAAAGCTCAACTTCATAAACATTTATGTATAGATTAGTTATTATAAATATGTTATCCCTGTACAGGCATGTGTTTAACGTCTATCATAAGGCAGCCAGCTTTTCAATGGTCATAGTGGAATTTTATTTTACAAGCTTAATTCATTCTTCCAACACGCTCGTATATTGAATCAAACTTTCCTCATGTGTATTGAATCAAACTGACGTATTGATCAAGAGCAAACTAAAAAAAACTTATTTTAAATATGAAATGGGTAAATTCTGGTAAAAGAAACAAGATCAAACGTTTATATGCTTGAAATTGAAGAGAACACATTTTATCTAATGAATGTTTCAAGTCTCTCCTTTAGTGTTTTTTTTTTAAAATTAGTGATTACCAAGTCTACAAGGTAAATCTTACCTTTTTCATATTTTTGAAATCTGAAATACCATGTTAAAATGTCTTAAAAGCCCCTCATTTATTATAGAAAATAAAAATATAGATCAAGAAGTCTCAATTTCTTTGATTTAAATAAAAATTTCTTTTGGAGGAAATTTTTGTTTTTTTTGTGCGTTGGGGAGGGCACTTCTTTCATCTGAGCTGAGAACATTGTTTTTTAAAGTGAAAAGTGATCATGTGTATGCTACTGTATATACGTATATAAAAACTGGGAATTTTATTTACAGCCAAAATTTTAGTGCTACAAAACTGAAATGCGGTTATAAACATTTTTGCTATTATGAAAATTTTTCCTGTAACAAAAATCAAATTTCTACCCTTACAATTCAGGACTAAGTGTGGATGAAAGTAAGATACAAATTGTAAAGTTTTTAACTGATATGGAAATCATTCTTTAAGTGAAAATTTGTTTAAAATTTTTGCTCATTATGTGCATTACTTGTTAACAGAATCGTTCATTAACTAAAGTTCCACTGTATTTGTATGCAGTGTCGGGTTCCCAGTGACCTAGAAAGTCGGGAGGGAATGCTTTATAGAACTTTTTATGTATATATATATAATTTTTACCAAATACTTCCAGTGATGAAAACCCTTTGCAATTTTTCTTCTGGGGTTTTGGTCAGGAAAATGATCGGGTCTATTTCCCTGGGAACTTTTGGTTTTAATGTACAACAGTGATCAGCAGCCTATTAATGGTAACTAAGGCTCAGATTTTTGACTGTCATAAAAAATCCATCTTATATTTTATGGCAAGTCATTTCCATATTTTAGTTATTGGTTATATTAAGTTTGCTTGAAAATACCAAATATAAAAAATAATCTCAAGTTTTGGGTTAATTTTAATTGTAAAAAATTTTAATCTATATTTTTTAGATTTAATATGCGCTTACAATAAAGTTTTTTAAAAAAAGCAAATTCATTTTCAGTAACCACTTTTGTTCTGTTAGGATCCCTTTGTTGAATGACATGCCAAGTACTTGTGAAAGATGTTATTCATTCTGACACTTAATCTTCACGTTTAATGTATTATCATGTCTAAATAGATTTTTTTTTTTTTTTTTCCATGAGGACTGACTTGATTTCCTGTCACAGTAAAATTCCATAGCTCTCAAATAAGGTTTTTGCGACGTTTTGTTTTGAAGTAAAATTTTCCCCAATATTGCCACTCAAGTTTTGTAGTTGCTTCCCCCACCTTTAATTCTGGCATAGTTCAGAGTAAGTTAGTTTTTTCCAGGACTTTGGTGAGAATATTTCCAGAACTGATGGTGGTAGCTATACAAACATGTGGCCACGGGGAATGCGAATATCTGGGTTTAAATCCCACTGGTGACGCAGTGTTAGTTGGCTTACTGTCATTTTACAGCTTCAGGTGCAAATGAGTATCTTTAAAGTTCTGTAACAGATCCTACAACCCTGGCTGCAACCAAAAACAAAGATTAACACTCACCCGGGACAAGTAGGTGCATATTTTGTGACATGCCTTCGTAATTTTGAATTTAAAAAACTAACTTGATGCCCTTCCTAGTCCAGCATTTGGGTAGTCATTCTCCTGCTTTACCCTGGTTGCTGTCCTGCCCACTACTGTATTCAAGTATAAATCTCAATTCCAAACAGATGGCTGCAGTAACTGTAATCTTGTTAGTCTTGTCACAGCAACGGGCCTACAACTGCATAATTATTCAATCATTACATTTCGCTCGTAGAG